>NC_136126.1:624485-777438 GCF_965212315.1 Lampetra planeri | reverse complement strand
GGTTCGTGGCGAAGTGCGGTAACCGCTGCGCCACCGCTCTCTGAAAACACACAAAGATCACCCGTGTAGCCTTAACAGACTGTTCAGGCAAGTGCCGGCACGGCACACGAGGGGGTGGGTGGCTAGCACCACGCCCGGCCGCCTTTGTCTCCCCAGTGGCGATGTTTACACACCGCGCCACGTACTCATTTGAGGCCGAGTCGACCTAGGGGAGGCCCACGACCGGTTCAGATAATCGTCACTGGTGTTCGTGGCCGTGAGCGGGAATCGAACCCGGCTCGCCAGGTTCGTAGCTCAGTATGAATACGTAGACACACACACACAGACAGACACAGACACACACAGACACACACAGACAGACACACACAGACATACACTCAGACAGACACACAGACAGACACACAGACAGACACACACAGATGTTGTCACCCAGACGCCCCCGCGAGATGCAGTCGTAATTGCTGATGGGTTCTACCAAACATTAAGCGATAAGAGCCCCCCCACCCCCGCCCCCTTCCTCCTTCCCTCACCACCCACTCACCACCCACTCACCACCCCCTCCTTCACGCCACCACCTCACCGCGTTCTCACCCGCACTGAATCATCATCATGCACAGACCTACGAATGATGTGTAATGTGGTTTGTGATATGCATGTGGTGTGTATGTAATGTGTGTACGTAGTCATGTCTGTATGTTATGTTCGTGATGTGTGTATGTGATGTATGTGGTGTGTGTCTATGTATTTGATGTGTGTTTATAATGTGTGTATTTGTAGTGGTATAGTGTATGTGATGTGTGGTGCATATATAGCAATGTGTACGTGTGATTTGCCTGTAATGATTGTGCATGTACCTATGCAATGTATGCAATGGGTATGTGTGTGCATGTATTGCGTGGTGCATGTGTGTATGTGTTGGATGTTTGCGTATGTACATTTTTGCAGTGTGTGTGTGTAAGTGTACATTGTGTGTGTGTGGGGAGCGGTGGCGCAGTGGTTACCGCACTAAGGCTGCGACCCGGGCGAGAGCTGAGGTCCAGTCCCCACTCACGGCCACCGACCCCGGTGACGATTATCTGATTATATGTGGGCGTCCCCTAGGTCGACTCAGCCTTAAACGAGTATCCGGTGGGGTGTGTAGACTGGTGTGGTGCTGGCCACCCACCTCGAACAGCTGGGGGATGTCCTTCCTGGCCAGGTAGTCCTTCGCCTCGCTGGTGCTCATGGCGCCTGGGGGCGAGTTCCGCTGCAGCCGAACCGATCTGAGCCCAGGGTCTCCCTCCTGCTTCGGATTATACCGACCAGGGGGTCACCCCCCCCCCACCACCACCACCCCTCTCGTCCACCTCTTCTCTCTGTCCCGTCTCTTTCCCCTTTCACTCCTCACACTCTCTCTCACACTCTCTCTCACACTCTCACCGTGTCTCTCTCACTCTCACCGTGTCTCTCTCACTCTCTCCGTGTCTCTCACTCTCACCGTGTCTCTCACTCTCACCGTGTCTCTCTCACTCTCTCAGTGTCTCTCACTCTCTCCGTCTCTAACACTCTCCGTGTCTCTCGCACTCTCTCCGTGTCTCTCACTCTCTCTCCGTGTCTCTCACTCTCCTCTCTCTCGCTGTGTGCATCTCTCGCTCTGTTTCGCTGTTCTCTCTCCCTCCGTCTCCCCCTCCCCCCGTCTCCCCCCTTTCTCCCCGTGACTCGCTCTCCCTCCTATTCCAAATGTCGATTTCATCGTCTGTGGAAACAAGAAGATGCTCGGTGTAGTCGGCACTTTGCTTCGTTCGTCATTTGGTATTTTTTTCTCTCTTTCGCTTTCACTCTCCCCGCTCTCACTTCTTTCCCTGCCACTCCCCCCCTGTCACATCCTGTGCATCTCTCTCCTCCTGGCTCTTCTCTCTCTCTATCACTTTATCCCTCTCGTTCTCTCCACACCGCGTCTCGCAACTGCTCTCCCTCGCTCTCTTACCCACTCTTCACCCCTCCGCTCTCCACCTCTCTTCCTCGTTCTCTCTCTCACTCTCACCCTCCCTCCTTCTTACCAACTCTCCCTCCCTCTGCTCCCCAACCTCTCTTTTATATTCCACACTATCCCCCACTCCCCTCTTGCTCTCTCTCTTGCTGTTCATATTGCCCCTCTCCCCCTCTCCCTCCCTCTCTCCTCTTGCTGTTCCTATTGCCCCTCTCCCCCTCTCCTCCCTCTCCTCTTGATATTCCTATTGCCCCCCTCCCCCTCTCTCTCTCCTCTTGCTGTTCATATTGCCCCTCTCCCCCTCTCCCCCTCTCCTCTTGCTGTTCATATTGCCCCTCTCCCCCTCTCGCTCTCTCTGCTCTCCCCAGCCCCCTCTCCTCTCGCTCCCACGACGCCACCGCACGGGGCCCCCGCGTGCTCCGCAGACGCGGGCCACCGCCAGTAGACAAGCCCGGCCCCTCTCGCTCTCTCGATAGACACGCACACATAGAGACAAAGACACCCCACGTGGCCTTTACATGCCGTGCCTTCATAGGTTCTCGCTAACAGCATGGCCGCCTTTGTCTCCCCAATGGCGATGTTTACAAATCGCACCAGGTACTCATTTGAGGCTGAGTCGACCTAGGGGAGGCAATGGACCAGTTCAGATGATCGTCACCGGCGTTGGTGGCCGTGACATGGAATCGAACTCGGGTCGCCGGGTTGCGAGGGCAGTGGGATAACCATGACACCACCGCTCCCCCACGTAGACACACAAAGACAAAGTCCCCCCGTATAGACTGCACAGACTTTTCGGGCAAGTGCTGTTGGAGAGAGAGCACCCTTGAAGGTCGGGATGGCACACGAGGGGGTGGCTGGGCAGCACACGCACACATACAGAGACACGCACACATACAGAGACATGCACACATACAGAGACATGCACACACACAGACACAACCATGTAAGCAGCCTGAGGACGGCTGCTTGCGTTGTGGCCGAAACGTCGTGAGAATTGTATTGTATTATGTTTTATTTTTATTATTTTAATATTTCCCTTCTACGTGACTTTACCGAAAGAACCAGGTAAGGCCCACTGAGATATTAGCTTCTGTCTCAGAAGCGACCTGGCCACAAATGATAGCTCCACGAAATGGCTGATCGTCGTGTGGAAATGCAAATAATCTAATCGCGCGTTGAGACACCCACAGAGACACATGTTTAGACACCCATACACGTGTTTTAGACAAACACAGACACGTGAAAGCACTTGACACACACACGCACGGAAACACTGCACACACGCACAGACACACCACACATCGCATTCGCACCCTGACACTCGAAGGGACTATCACACTCACACACTCGACTCTCTCACACTCGCAAACCCTCTCCTCACTCACGCCAACAGACTCTGTGGCACGCTGAGACACACCGACACCAACCAACATTCGCCACCACGGCGCTTGTGCCAGGCTAGGTGCGCTTTGAAGCCATGTGAAGTTGTCGAAGGCTCGCTGGCAGGAGGTCACGTCGCAGACCCAGCAGGTGCCACGGGTTGACTGCTGTGCCAGGCTAGGTGCAGATCACGAAACAGACCCAGCAGGTGCCACGGGTTGACTGCTGTGCCAGGCTAGGTGCAGATCACGAAACAGACCCAACAGGTGCCACGGCTTGACTGCTGTGCCAGGCTAGGTGCAGGAGGAGGTCACGGGACAGACCCAGCAGGTGCCGTGGGTTGACTGCGGTGCCAGGCTAGGTGCAGGAGGAGGTCACGGGACAAACCCAGCAGGTGCCGTGGGTTGACTGCTGTGCCAGGCTAGGTGCAGGAGGAGGTCACGGGACAGACCCAGAAGGTGCCATGGGTTGACTGCTGTGCCAGGCTAGGTGCAGGAGGAGGTCACGGGACAGACCCAGAAGGTGCCATGGGTTGACTGCTGTGCCAGGCTAGGTGCAGGAGGAGGTCACGGGACAGACCCTGCAGGTGCCACGGGTCGACTGATTGAGTTGACCGGCAGATGCACCACCACCACAACCAGCTGTGCCCCCTACACTGCCAACTCGCTGCTGCTGCTGTTGTTGTGAGGGCCGAGCTTGACACCGCAGGTCTTCGGCACCGTCGCACGTGTATCATTTAACCCCGTTGTATTTGTAATGTAAGCGTAAAATGTGCTTAAGAACTAATACATGCTTGGTTCTTTCGGTGAAGTCACGTAGAAGGGAAACAATAAAATAAATTTAAAATTGTGTATTTAATTTTAAAGCATTTTTATTGATTTTAACAAGTCGTGATTTATTATTTAATTGATATTATTATTTCTATTATTTATTTTTTACCTACGTGAAAAAAAACTAAGAATAAGTGACAAACAGTACACGTCAGAAAGCTTTAAATCAATGATTTAAAGCTTTCGTGACTGCAGGGATTCATATTATTGGTTATTTCGGTAAAGTCACGTAGAAGGGAAATAATAAAATAATATAAATATATAACAATAAAAATTCTCACGACGTTTCGACTGCAACACAAGCAGTCATCATCAGGTGTTGCAGTCGAATCGTCGTGAGAATTTTTATTGTTTAATATTTATATTATTTTATTATTTCCCTTCTACGTGACTTTACCGAAAGAACCAAGAATATAGTACACGTCATATTTGTTGTCATATTTGTTGGGGGTCGAGGAGGTTGCCATACCCTGGCTCGCCAGGAGAAAGCGGTACAGCCAGTGGACTCATCGCCATCTGTTTTCATCTGTACGAGGACTGAGTGTTGCCCCCCCGCGCAAGGCGTGGGGGTCATCTCCGGGTGCTCCGTTTCCCTGCCCACGTGTTTAATAATTACCAACACGGCTCCTCATTAATTGTCTGTGAACATCTTACAAATTTAAAAAAAACGCCAGCAGCGGGAGCCTCCTGAGAACGAGCCCCACGACTCGGTGTGGCGCTGGTGGACAATGAAGTAAAAGGTTGTGAATGATACGTGATCGTGGTGATGATGTCGCCACGTTTGTTGACGAAATCGCCGATTTGCTGTCGCTGTGTTTGTCTCGCGCAGCCGTTCACATTTCCCACATCACACAAACACGGACGATTATTTTTGCGCATGCGTGTTAGTAAATACAATCCCGCGTCGCGCGGCCATCTTACTAAGGGAGTGGGGGGGGCTTGTCGCCTCTCCTATAGGGCGAGACAGCTGTGACGTCACTACCGAATTCTCGGCCTGAGCCAATGGAAAGCGCGGCCGTCATCGATTCTATCCCCGACCAAGATGGCTGCCTGAGGCTTCCGTGACGTCACCGCTCCCGTGGTGTTGCCGGTTGTAGCGATGGCCGCGTCTCGTCGCTCGCTGTGCCGAGCCGGGCCCGGCCTCCCTCTCCTCTTCCTCGTCTCCCTCCTCCTCCTCCTCCCTCTTCCTGGGCTCCTCGCCTCGACGGCTGAAGATGTACAGGTGTGAAGGCAGACGCTACCCGCAAAATACACGTTTCCTGCGGTAGCGAGCTACATGCGTCTACGCAAAGGTGCACCTAGCCTGGTACAGGAGCCGTGCTGAAATCACCGCTGCATGGTGATGAATGATGGCAGACGTTGCTTTCTGTGTGTGTGGCTGACTGGCACATACATGATTACCGCTTCGGTGGCGGTGAATTTCAGAAGTGGGGATACAAAGGCGGCGGGCGGCGTGGGGCTGGCCACACTCCCGGCCCCGTGTACCGCCCCGATGGAAGGACTACTCTTCGCCTCGTGTAGTTACACTCCCAGGCTGTGTTGAGAACTCCCTTACACACAAGCCGCCTCGGTCATGTGGATTGTTTGACCATACTTCACCACGATGTTCAGCGCAGGTTGGTAAAGTATGGAGGGGGAGCCCAGGACCGGTTCAGGTGTCGCTCGCTCGCTCGCCACTGATGTTAACTGTGGCCAGGAATCTAACTCAGGTTGCCGGCTGCGTGTGGTGTGTTTGTGTGATGCAGGGACAAACTGAAAATTTCTTCAAAAGTGGCCATACCAACAACTGGGCGGTGCTGGTGAGTGGTGCTCCTGGATGGTTACAGCCCAGAGGCCGCCCTCATTAATACTGCGTGGGTATTAACCACAAACGCCAAGCACCCTCTGCTTCATAGTGGAAGTTCAAGATCACCTGGCGTGATTCTACACAGAGTAGAGCACGCGTGTGGCTGCCACGGTCCAACATTTCCAAATCTTATAAATACCTAGCATATTCCTCCATTATGATGAACCTCACCGAAACATCAGCCCCTACACGCGGACTAACGCCCGCTTGCAGGTCGGTGCCGCGTGCACTTGGCGCTGCACAGGGACAGCTGCCGCTGGGACTCCCCTCGGCTGGACTGCAGCATGGCACCGGCATGGTTGAGATGAGCTGACATTTGCCAGGGAGAAATAAGCGGCCGGCTGTACGTTTGGCCACACCACTCCCTCGTGTGCCGTGACGGCCTGAACAATCTCTTGTTTACATCTCTTGCCCCAGTGGGTCTATAGAGGCTACCTGGGGGGATCTTTGTTTGTGTGTGTTTCTTCTCAAGGTGTGCACATCTCGCTTCTGGTTTAACTACCGCCACGTCGCCAACGTGCTGTCTGTCTACCGCAGCGTCAAGCGTCTGGGCATACCGGACAGGTGCGTCGTATTCACATCGCAGGTGCAGCTCTCTAACTGCTTGCCCACTCAGCTGCTGGCAGAATGGCCTCCCCATTGGTGTCGTAATTGTATCATTTGTTAGAGCTACCCAGTATGGAGCGGTGGGGCACAGTGGTTGGTGCGCTGCGCTGTGAACCCGGCCATTGGTGGCAGCGAGTGATATCTCAACCAGTCCTAGGAACACCACCCCTGGCTTTAACCCACGCTGACCAGCGTGGTGAAGTATGGTGAAACAACCCTCACGACCAACACAACATGGGGAGATCTTCAACAATAGATGGCTGTTAATTTTATGTTACAATTAGTGCATCCAAATATCCCTTCCCGTAGGCCTTTTTAAAAGGGAGCAGGGTTGCCAGTGGTTATGAAGAGGAGTGCCAAATTAACCAAAATGTCCACATTATTTCACGAATAACTGCAGGGAGTATCGGGAGTAGGGTGCACGGGTAGCAGATGAGGTGAGCTGTGGTTGAGTGCTGTGGTTGTGTGTGGCACTGGTGTGGCCGTCCCGCAGCCAGATCATCCTGATGCTGGCGGACGACATGGCGTGCAACCCCCGCAACCCCCGCCCCGCCACCGTGTTTAACAACGCGGCCGAGCAGATCAACGTGTACGGGGACGACGTGGAGGTGGACTACCGCGGATACGAGGTCCTGCCGACACAGTCCACCTCGCCACACAATCTCTCCCCCCCCCCCCCGCCACAGTCTACGTTTTAGTACGGTCGCTCCACCTCCACCACACGTCGTCGCTCCACCTCCACCACGTGCCGTCGCTCCACCTCCACCACGTGCCGTCGCTCCACCTCCACCACGTGCCGTCGCTCCACCTCCACCACACATCGTCGCTCCACCACCACGCGCCGTCGCTTCACCTCCACCACACATCGTCGCTCCACCTCCACCACGTGCCGTCGCTCCACCTCCACGTGCCGTCGCTCCACCTCCACCACGCTCATCCACCCTGTCAATTCGCGCTCTGCCGCTTGAGCTTCCTGCTCGCCGATCCACCGCGTGGGGTGACGTCGCTATTGATTCGGCGGTGAGGGGCGACGTGGTATCGGCGTTGCGCGAGGCTTCTGTTGGGGCCAAATGATTTCAAAGTGGCTATTGCCGTGTTGATAGCGTCGCGACCGCTGGGCCCGGCAGGTGACGGTGGAGAACTTCCTGCGCGTGCTGACGGGAAGGCTGCCTCCCAGCACCCCCCGCTCCAAACGGCTTCTCACGGACGATCGCAGCAACATCCTCATCTACATGACTGGTGTGATGCATGCACACACACGCACACGCACACATACACACACACACGCACACACACACACATACACACGCACACACATACACAGGCACACACACACATACACACGCACACACATACACAGGCACACACATACACAGGCACACACGCACACACTCACTGTGGGTGTGTGTGTGTGTGACACTCACTGTGCGTGTGTGTGTGATGCTTACTGTGGGTATGTGGGTGTGTGACGCTCACTGTGGGTATGTGTGTGTGTGTGTGACGCTTATGTAGGTGTGTGTGATGCTCATTGTGGGTGTGTGGGTGTGTGGCGCTTACTGTGGGTGTGTGTGTGACGCTCACTGTGGGTATGTGTTGCTCAATGTGGGTGTGTGTGTGTGTGTGTGACGCTCACTGTGGGTATGTGTGTGTGTAACGCTCACTGTGTATGTGTGTGTGACGCTCATTGTGGGTATGTGTGTGTGTGACGCTCACTGTGCATGTGTGTGTGACCCTCACTTTGGGTATGTGTGTGTGATGCTCACTGTGTGTGTGTGTGACGCTCACTGTGTGTGTGTGTGACGCACTCAGGACACGGGGGAGATGGCTTCCTGAAGTTCCAGGACGCAGAGGAGATCTCAAACGTGGAGCTCGCCGACGCGTTTGAGCAAATGTGGCAGAAGCAGCGGTGAGGCTGAACCTCGCACCACTCACACAAAGACAAAGATCCCCCATGTAGCCTTTAAGAGACGGTTGGGGCAAGTGCAGTTAGTAAGCTGTGAAGGCAGGCACGACTCATGATGCAGCGGTGTGGCCAGCATCACACCCGGCCGCCTTTGCCTCCTGAGTGCTGATGTTTATACATTGCACGAAGTACTCATTTAAGGTTGAGTCGACCTACAGGAGACCCAGGATCTGTTCAAATATTCGTCCCTATTATGGGGCATGAGTTCGAATCGAACTTGGGTCTCCTGGTTTGTTGTGCAGTGCACTAACCACTGCACATGCACGCCCACACACATGTACGCACGCACGCATGCTCAGAAGTTGATGCATGCGTCTTGTTTGCGATTCCGTTGGAAGGCGTCTGTGATGGCGTCCGTGCTTCTCTGCAGCAAAGCTTGCGTCAGATGTAGATGAAAAAAATAAAATCCAAAGAGCGTTTGTGAAACCCTTTCTTTTGTAGTGCAGGATTTTCACTCTCTCCGTCTCAATCTGTCTCAGCCACTGCTTATGTGTGGCGCGTATCGGTGTGTGCGTATCAGCGTGCGGGGAGCGGTATTGTAGCGGACAGCATGCTGTGCTACCAACACTGTCTGGGATGAAATGAAATCGGCAGCGAATCCCAGAGGCAGCTCACTCCGCTCTCCCAGTTTCGTTCTCTCTCTCTATGGGTCTCTTGTGTGCATCGATGGGTCTCTATGTGAGTCCATGGGGCTTTTTGTGAGTTTATGGTTCCCTATTGGAGCCTTTTGCTCTCTTTGAAAGTTTACAGTGCTGCGTGTGAGTTTACGTAGTACAATACGTGGATTTATTGAAAAATGTGATCTCAAGATGCTCTGCAGAAAGAGTGGACATGTTTAACTTATAGAGAGAGCCAGTCATAGGTCTATGCGAGTCTCTGCTTATCTAAGATGCGAGTCTGTCAACTCCCTAAGTTAGTCTCTGTGTGTCTGTGCAAGTCTATGGAGCTCTATGAGAGCCGGTGAGTATCTATGTGGCTAATGCAGACTTGATGCCTTGCAATGGATGTCTCTTTGTTGTTTGAACATCTTAACACCAGTGTGTTATTGCCAGAAAGGGTGACGCCTATTCTTATTGTTTCATCTTACCGGGCCCTATGTGAGTTTCTGGGTGTCTGTGTGAGTGTCGGTCCCCATGCACGTCTCTGTGTATCCATGTTACTTTATAGAGGCGTCCGATCACCGATCGCTTCGCGAGTCTCCGGGTATCTATGCGAGTCTACGGCTCTCCGTGTAATTTGAGGGTTCAGAGAGGACGCGAGAGAGACGGTGAGAGGCGCGGGTGTGAGAGGTGTTGCCAGGTATCGCATGGTATCATGTGTGCCCGCAGGTACCACGAGGTGCTGTTCATCGTGGACACGTGCCAGGCCGTGTCTCTGTACCAACGCTTCTACTCCCCCAACGTCATGGCGATCGGGAGCAGCCAGGTCGGAGAGGACTCTCTATCGGTGAGGGCCGCCTTGCTGCTCGCCCACTCACCTGGGTGTCTGACTCCCCGCCCGCTTGCCTTCCCTGGTGTGGACCTTCCCTAGGTTGACTAGGCCTAAAACGAGTGACCGGCGAGGTGGCCGGGCGGTTTTGTGGGGTCGGAGACACCTGAAGCGCCGCGTTCCCAAAGTGTAACTCCCGTACATTTCTCGATCGCAATTCACGGAGCGATCGTCATCGCCCTCTCCCATCAGAACTTGGCAGGACCTTCCTGAAAGGGAGTCATGAGGATTTCCTGAGTAAGCAAACTTGGTGAGTTTGATGGTCCCAGTTTGCTCACAAGACTGGCCTTGCAAAGTGAAAGGTTCTCAGAGGTAGCTCTGTGATATCCACTTCCATGGGCTGTACTAGAATAGGGAGGGTCTCGCTGCTTTGTGAGGGTTCCAAACGGATTCTTGGTCTCACGACGCCGCAACGGCAAAAGAGCAGTCGGGGTCAAACCGCGGGGAAACAAGGACAACGTTGTGAAGCGAATCGCGATCGTGAATTGCGACAGTCGCCGGGAAGGGGGTGAACAGTTCCACCGCTGGACGCTCTTTAGCGTGAATGCCCCACTGCTAACGACCCTCACCGCTGTCTCCTCCCCGATGTCCACCCCTCCCCGGGGTCGACCAGCACCACATGGACTCGAGCATCGGCGTGTTTGTGATCGACCGCTACACCTACCACCTGCTCGACTTCCTGGAGAACATCCACCCAGCCACCCGCAAGACCATGACCGACCTGGTGTGTTACGATCCTCCATCACGGACAGCACCACCGTCACCGTCACGCCTGCCACCACTACCAACACCATCGCCGTCAAAGCCACCACCACCGTCACGGCCACCACAGCCACGGCCACCACAGCCACCACAGTCACTGCCGCCGCCACTACCAACACCACCACTACCATAACCACAGCCACTACTATCATCCCTATTTCCTTCACCATCACTGCTGTTACCACCACCACCACAATAGTTCCAGGTGTGTGAATGCGAGCTCTGTCTGTCCGTGTTCTGTGTGTGTGTTTGCGTGTTTAAGTGATAGTTCTGTATGTGTCCATGTGTCTGCGTGTGTGTGTGTGCTAACCGTGTGTGTGTGTTTGTGTCCGCATGTGCCCCCCCCTAGTTCCAGGTGTGCCCTCCGCGCGACTGCATCTCGACGCCGGGCTGGCGCACAGACCTGTTCACGCGCGACCCGGGCTCCGTGCTCATCACCGACTTCTTCGGCAGCGTGCGCAACGTGGAGCTCACGATGGAGACCGTGGCGTTGCCGCGGCAAACCAACCCCCTGCTCGCCGAGCTCCCGCGGTGAGGCTCGCTGGCCGCTGTGCCGGACCACTTTTCAAGATATCTGGGTCGGATTGTGCTCGATCGAGAGTTTTGTCTGATAATCTGAGATGGCGTGTCGAGGGCTTCTCTTTTGATTTTGTCGGATGGTCGTTAAAATGTATTACACTTGTTTTGCCGAGGAAAGGCTCAAGGCTTTTTCAGGAGGTTCCTACCAAGATTTGGCAGCAGGGGGGCGCGGCGACTTATTTCTGTTTCCCAATTAGGGTTTACATGTTGAATTTTTGGCAAATTTGTACCGGGATGATGGCACACGATAGCCGACTCTTCTTCGAGTGACGTCACGGGATCTCTGACGTCCGCTGAGAATGAAGCAGAGACGGCGTGTCGTATTTCACGGTAAATTACTACACCGCAGTATTAACTGGGGCGGCTCACGGGATTCGATCCAAAAACCTCTGATCTCATCTGCTGTGCACTTCAGGTCAGAAGAGACACTCACCAGTCCTGGGCCTCTCGAGGTCGACTTCGTGGATCCACTGCCGGTGGCAGACATCATCCGAATGGTGAGCGACACACACCCTCACCACCACACACACCCTCGCCACCACACACACCCTCACCACCACACACGCCCTCACCACCACACACACCCTCACCACCACACACGCCCTCACCACCACACACGCCCTCACCACCACACACGCCCTCACCACCACACACGCCCTCACCACCACACACGCCCTCACCACCACACACGCCCTCACCACCACACACGCCCTCACCACCACACACGCCCTCACCACCACACACGCCCTCACCACCACACACGCCCTCACCACCACACACGCCCTCACCACCACACACGCCCTCACCACCACACACGCCCTCACCACCACACACGCCCTCACCACCACACACGCCCTCACCACCACACACGCCCTCACCACCACACACGCCCTCACCACCACACACGCCCTCACCACCACACACGCCCTCACCACCACACACGCCCTCACCACCACACACGCCCTCACCACCGCACACGCCCTCACCACCGCACACGCCCTCACCACCGCACACGCCCTCACCACCGCACACGCCCTCACCACCGCACACGCCCTCACCACCGCACACGCCCTCACCACCGCACACGCCCTCACCACCGCACACGCCCTCACCACCGCACACGCCCTCACCACCGCACACGCCCTGGTTATGGATAGTGCACTTGGTGTGGTTAGCGCAAGCCACCAGGAGTCCTTGTGCGTGACCCCGGCGCGCCCCCGGTTTGTGCGGTGGCAGGGCAAGCGTCGCGAGTGGCACCCGCCAAACGCCTTCATCCTCTCCTTCTGGGCGCTGGTGCTGCTCGTCTTCTTCAAGGCGTATGGCGCCAAGCACCTCCCCTTCATCTTCTAGCGGCGCCGCCACCATGGCTGCAGGCGGCGGCGGTGGAGTGCGGTGACCCTCGGAGCGCCGCACCGGCCCCTCGCGTACGGCCCCACCGCGGCGCACCGACAAACCGCACCGTGCCACGCAGCACCGCGTCGGCAAATCCGCGCGGCACCGACACGACGCCACATCACGCTGCACACGTAACCGGCCCACGCCGCGTCGCTGCACACCATGCCACACGAACCGCGCACTACACACCGCACACTACACACCGCACACTGCACACCGCACACTCTGCACACCACGTTACATGATTGGTTCCAGAGCCCTGTGAAGGCTGCAGATTCTTCGGCCGCATTATTTATTTCGCGAGGTGTGTGCGGTGACACATTTGTACTGTATATGCGGTTATTTGGATATCCGGTTGTGCTGTTTTACCGTGGTGCAGGTATGCGGTTATGCGGCTTTGCGTCTCGCCAGATGGCCGTTCTGGCCACCGGGGAAATCAGAAATCCAAACCGGGCGCTCGAGTCGCGAGCGAGAACACAGCCCCCCCCCATCTCCTCCATCTCCCCACCATCCCCCCACCATCCCAACACCATCCCCCCACCATCCCCCCACCTCCCACTGGTGGGGAGGGGCAGGGGTGGGCACTGAGCCAGGACTTGTGCCGTGGCGCTGTGCCCACCTCTGCGGTGGCGCTACGTGGGCCGTGTTTGTTTACTTCCTCGGTCGGGCGCCAGCGCTTTTCTCGCGTTCCTGAAGACCCCCCCTCCATTATCGCCGCTCCCCCTTCCTCCCCACATCATCCTCCTCTCCCTCCTTGTCTCCCGGGAAATCCTCTGCCTGTGCGCTTGTGCGTTCATGCGTGTGTGTGTGTACGTTGCGACCTCCACTCATGGTAACAGGGTCTTGGGTCGCACGGAAATCCTAGCACGAGTGCCGATCGGCAGTGTGCGCTGTTGGTCATGCCCGATGGGGGTTTTGCGCAGTCATTGGTGACCGGGCTGACACCACTTACCTCACTACGTTTAAGGGCCTGGTTTCACCACAACTCGGGTTATGTTGGTCTCTGGACCCCGGTGATTAAACTAATTATTTGGTGTTGCTGCGTTGGCAATGGCCTATAAAGACACAAGTCGGGCAGTGGCCCTTCTTCATAGCGTATGAACGCCGCTGATTGTACCTCTTTTTCTTTTAAGGCAGTGTTGTTGACGAGTGATAGTTTTATCGTTAATTATGGGTCTAATGGGAGTCTGGGTCCCTGTGAGTGTACGGGTCTCTTTGTGAGTCACTGGTGACTGAGCTGAGACCATCAAACTGGTTGCACTTGAAACCTGGTTTAATCGCAGGCAGTGGCCGAAACCCAGATTTAAACCCAGGATGTCAGTGGTGCCAGCGTGGGGTAGTCTTTTGACTCCATAGTTTTGACCCTGGGTTCAGAATATTATATATTTGAATCCTGGGGTACAAATACTCATATCGCATGGAGTAAAATTTTTCTTTTTATTCTTTAATCAAATCCTGGGCCTCCAAGTGGTGGCAATTCCTCAGATCGCCAGGGAGTGAATCGTCACACCCACCTCCCACCACCACCCAACCCACACACAAACTCTAACCCTGCTGTGGCAGAATTTGCTTGAATCAAGGTGTGTGTGCGTTGATGGAAATCGCCGGGCAGTCTGCGCTGAGTGGCGTCTGGATTTGTCGTTGAATTAGCGATGCCGCCTTCATCTCCGTGTCCCGTTGGGTTTATTTGTAGAGAAGCCAGGATTGTTTTAGCGTCTGTTTATTTTGAGGCTTGCCGTGTTTATATTGTGGGCCCCACGCACAGACACACACCCCCCTCGTGTGCTGTGCCAGCCTTCATAGGTGCTTGCTCACAGCACGTGCCCTAAAAAGGCTATACGGGTGATTTTTTTTGTCTTTGGTGATTGAAGTGCGTGTGTGGCGGTGGCAGCGGTGTCCAGCGTTCCAAGGTCGTCACCACTCACAGCGTTATGCATATGGGAGCAATGGTTCGTGAAATGCACTATGGGCTTGGCGACCCGAGCTCATTCCTTGCCATGGCTGACATCGGTGGTAAGTGGTAGCTGAACGGGTCAATAAAAACCAGAGAATGAATGTTTGTATGTGTGGCAAACGCACTTGTGTGCTAAATAAAAATTACAGAATCTCTTGAGTTTGCCTCCTTAATTGACAAAAGTGGCCCAAGGTTCTTGACTATTTAAGTAAAAACTTGAGTTTGGATAAGTATGCATGCTAAATACATTTTGTAAATGAAAATTAGGCATTCTGTGCAAGCTGTGTTTGACTTGAACAAATTAGTAACCCATCTTGAACCAACCTCACATACTGCCCTGGCGTTTTTGGCATTATTCATGAAAATACGGTGTCCAGAATAAAAAATAAACCAAAAATAATTTTCCCTCAAAAATGTTATGGCTGCATTTGTCCAAGAGTGAATCCCCTCCTTGTGTGTAGGCCGTGCCATGCCACACGTGAGATAAAAAGTGGGAAATTTCACAAAAATGTATTCGCCCGATAAAAACGACATCCTGACCCATGTCGTTTTAGTGGGAAATGGCGAAATATTCATCGACAGTATATATATAAAAAAGGGAAATTTGTGATTGTATCTGTTAATGTTTAGCGTACTTCCCGAAATTGCAACAAACCTTTAAATTTGCCATGTGGGTACTCTCCAGACTGTACAGCATGCAAAATTTATAAAAATAGACTTTTGTATTTTTTTTGGGGGGGGGCGCAATAAAGCATAATTTGCACGGCAAGTGAGCTGTGACGTCACATCTGTCATGTGACCCGTGTGCGGAAGCGTAGCGGAGTGCCTGCTGATCGCGGGTAAAGTGAAATGCAAATGTGTTGCAGGTATAAGGCGTTCTTCGCGCAGAATTGCTTTATTTTAGTTGTTTACTGCAGTACGCACCCTGAAAGTTGCGTGTGTCTGCAGCAAGCGCGTGTATATGTACCTATGGATGCGCGTATGTGTGGGGGGGGGGAGCAGTAGTGTAGTGGTTAGAGCGCTGCGCTACCAAACCCAGCGACCCGAGTTCGATTCCCACTCAGGCCACCAAACCAAATTATTTCTCCCCCCTCGGTCGGCTTGTAATGAGTAACTGGTGTGGTGTGTGAACATTGCCACTAGGGGAGACTAAGGTGGCCAGGTTCATGGTGAATCGTAAGTCCTGGGTAGTAAAGCTCCTGGCTTATATATTTCAATAAAAAGTGAATTCCTGCATTACATTTATGCTACACTGCTACATAATCAAGAACATCATGAATTACATCTTTTTCCATCCAAAATCGTAATTATTAGCTAAACTATGCCATTTCTTTTTCTTAAAGTGGAGAAAAGCAAAGTAAGCATATTGACAGATTGTAAATATCACATTGTCGACAAGACCACAGGCGACCATAGATAACAATTGACAAATAAATGAAACTATTTTGAAGGGGGTTATCTTTCGGAGGACAAAAAAATGTGTTTTTTTTCTTTTAAAAAGGCCTCTTCAGCACTTATCTCAATCCCAATGCACAAAAATAACCATCGGCTATGTTAACGCGTGTCCACAAAATATTTATTCCAACAATGCCCAACAGGAATCGCACAATTTAGCTTCATCATCGTTTGTTGCGTCGGGTCACATGATGAGCACCTGGCCACACGCCGTGTTCTTCCTGTTGATGGAGGGGGAGGAGTGTCTGTGCCTGAACCCTGTCCATCACCAAAAACTGACATACCCAGTATGCACCTGAACGTCACTCATTTATGAAGCTTCAGAGTCATCATAGGGCAGATACATTCATGCACACCGTGGGATCATTCAGTGGGGGATAAATCGTGAGTAGAGTTGGCAGTGGTGTAAAATCATAATCAAACAACGTCACAAATCTTACATCGTTATTTGATTACCGCGTGACCTTATACAAAGTGAATTGTCATAATTTGGATTAACAAAAAATAAAATATTGTCGCAGCTATACATTTGTACTGGGTCTCTTTAGTTCTGTCTGGTTCTAACTTGTACGTAACGCTTGAATACAATTTGCCAATTATCCCAGGATTCATAAATTGATTCCTAAATTGATCAATGCATGTGCCGTGAGCATATTAATTGATATTAATTGATGGCTTTAATAGATTTTTAATTGATCAATCAATGACTCACGAGTCAAGGTTTTAGTTGAGCATTAACTTTAATTGATGAGTCATTACAGGTTAAGTGCAATGATGAATGTTAAGCTATATTAACCCTCTTGATTTGAAGCTTTCGTGACTGCAGGAATCCATACTCTTTGGTTCTTTCGGTGAAGTCACGTGGGTATAAAATAAAGCAAGCTTTCCCACCTGATGACGGACACTTGTGTTGTGCCCGAAACGTCGTGATCTATTTTATTTTATACCTACGTGACTTTACCGAAAGAACCCAAGAGTATATATTAACCCTGTCCATCGTTCACATGCCTGTTGGTCAAGTTTCGCGTTGGCGCTGAGATTGGTCACGTGACTGGGAGCCGGCTTTCCTGGACCCAGGGCGGCTGCGACGCCCCCGTGTCCCGTGACGTGTGCGAGGTGGGGGGCGGCGCCCTAGTCCAAGATGTCGGGATCCAGGCCAATCCGCCTCAGCGTCTCCTCGGGCATGCAGAACACGGGGTTCACGGGCCGCACCTGGGCCTCTCCCAGCAGGGACAAGCCCGCGATGCCGAACAGCGTGTGGAAAGGGTCCACCTGGTCAACGACAAAAACCCCACCAAGCTGAGCCATGAACAATTTCGTGTTCCCTTTCTTGGCTGCCACTCCGTAGTTGTTCTCAACCACCGGTCATTATCGCTTCGACAGCGACGGGCTCTACCCATGCCCACTGACTTTCTTTACGGGGCAAACCTTGCAATGCAGAGTGAGTTGGCACATTGTGGAGCACAGGTTGTGCATTTGCCAGTCATCACAGTCAACGCATAACACCTGGGTCCGTCCCGTGACCTGCCAGCAGAGCGCTTTCCACGCTTCACATGACGGCTTCAAAGTGCACCTAGCTTGGCACAAGAGCCACGATGACGTCATCATCACTTAGTGGCGAATGGCAGCTTTGGCTGTTATTTTAATAAGCCTTCATAGATATTAGCTTACAGCAATTGCCCCAAGAGTCCATGTGGTCTATGTATTTTTGTGCATGTGTATGGGTGCAACAGTAGCATAGTGGTGAGCCCACTGTGCACGACAAACCCAGCTCCTCTAGTTAGATTCCCAGCCACAGCTGACATCAGTTGTGATGAGCTCTCCCAACGTGTTTTCGGGTCGTACTGCATGTTGTTAGGCACGATGTCTGACGTTTCGTTCCGTGTGCTGGGTGCTTTTTCAGGAACTGGATACGAATCGAGTTGAATTCAGTTGCTGAAGAAGGCATATGGAGCCAAACATCGGACATCGTGATGAAACCCACTCCTACAGAGCCACAACCGTAATTCACCCGCGGCCAGGCACTCACCATGTCTCCCGGGCGGTCGGCAAACCCCCCCGTCTCCTCGTCCTGGCACGCGAGGATGAACCGCCGCAGTTTGTCGGGGTCGATCCAGTGCAGGCGCCCAATCATCTGCAGTGATGCGAGCACCCACCACGAGTAGCACACGTCCGGCAGCTGGCGGCAGTGGCAACAAGTGCGCAGCAGCGGTGGCAGCACCGTTTTAGGGTGAACACGAGGAATGGGAGTTTTAAAACAAAATGTTAAAAAGACAAGACCGCAATGTGAAATGGATCTTATTCTTCAGAGCAGTAATGCAGTGGATGGTGTGCTGTGCCGTGCACCTAAAGATCTGAGTCGGTCATGAATAATGTCCGTGGCTTTTTAAAAGTCTGAAATCGTGGATATTTGGTTGCGATATTCATTTGGAATATTTGATTCCTCATGAATAACAACAATAACTGAGGCTTTCCTCGTCTTGGCCAGAAAAGATATTCACAACAGGGGTTTTGACGAGCGAAACGTACCACTACTGTTGGCCAAATGGAAGTGCGGTGTGGTGTGGCGTGTGCATGACGCAGTGTGGTATGGCATGGTGTGTTGTGGAGTGCAGCGATGCCGTGTGGTGGCATGATGTGGTGCGGGGCGGAGTGACGCGGTGTACCGTGAAGTGACGCGGCGTGATGCGGTATGGTACGATTGTGGCGTCACCTTTTCCGGTCGTCCATTGAGCCCGCCGGAAGGCAGCTGGCGCTCACAGAGCCACCAGCCCAGCAGGTCGGCGTCGATGTGGTGAAGCTGCCCGGTCACCGACAGGAAGCCCACGCAGCAGTATATCTAGACCCGCGCGTGCGAGCAAGTCACGTCACACCCAATACTCCACTCCCTACACTGAGAATGTTACATTTGGACTCAGGAATTGAAACAAATCCGTACAAATGAGACAAAAGTGCTGCCCTGGCCGATGTGAGCCAGAGGTGACTTGAAGGGATCTCAGAGGTAACTCTGTGATATCCACTTATGGACTGTTCTCTAATACGGTGGTGGCGGGGGGGGGGCTAGGGTTGCACTGCTCTGCAAGGGTTCTGAATGGATTTTTTGTTTTATGACATGACACCGATAGCATAATTGCATTAATATTATTGGACGAGGAAGCAGATGAGTGAGTGGATGAGCGAACGGGTGAGAGGGTGATTGATCGGGCGGGCGAGTGAGCGGGTGGGTGAGTGCGAGCGGGTGGGTGGGTGAGTGAGAGGTCTGGCAAGAGGGCAGATTGATCACCTGGCCTGCATGGGACTCCGAGCCTGGGCGGCACCCGAAGCCGCCGTCAAAGTTCATGCAGGACAGGACGAACTTGACGGCTTTGTCCACGTCCACGGCGTCGAGGCGGCCCTGCGCACAGCGAGGACGACAAGGAAAGCGGCGCGCTCGTGCGGGGCCCCGCTCCAGTCGGCCGAAGAGACGATTGTCCAAGTCGAGTTGTTATGCAGCCAACGGAGAAACGGCGCGTCTTACCAGCAGTGCGAGGGTCGCCACAGCGCAGAAGGAAAACCTCGTGTCGATCTCACCTGCACGGCAGAAGGTGTCACTTTCAGTGCAGACGCCACATCAGAAATACAATCTTTAGCATCCTTCAATAAAATGAAACTTCTATGGCAAGAGAGGGGTCCACGCAGCATCTCCTCACCCCACTTGTCGCCGGCGAACGAACCATCTTCTTGCTGCAGGCCGCGCACAAAGCTCACCACCTTCTCCACGTCCACACTCGACAGGCTGTCGTACAGCACCAGGATCTGGCGATGGCGAGACGAGCGCACAGCGACACTCGTCAATACCACCGCTGGTCGAGGGCCTGCCCACGCCGCGCGGGTTGTGGGGATTATTTGAAAGATTTTGAAGACGGGGAGTGCGATCGCGAAACTGATTCGGGTTGGGATTGGATTGGGCCAGTGGAGCGACTGGATTATAGGGGTGATATCATCTCGTTTACTGCCAGTCGGTATATAAATCCACACTGTAAGTTGTAACTGCAAAATTGCTTTAGCCAGATACTACTCATGCAGTTATTTGGCAATTCAGTTGCTCCGGGTGAAGAGTCTGAAGGAATAACACTCAGAGAGGGTCCCAACATATTACTTCACTCCCTCCATATCCGGACGAGTCGAGTAACTCGACCGATAATCGATTACCGATTATAATTGTTAATCGATAATCGTTCGAGTGATCGACTACCTCGGGAATCAGATATCCCCGCTCCTCCAGTTACCTGCACGGCGCTGAGCGTGTAGAGCAGGTGGGGGTCGTGACCCTGGCTGGCACTGATGCCGCCGCACTCGTGCTGGCACTCGGACACGAAGCGCAGGATCTCGTCGCGGTCCATGCGGCCCAGCTGGCCCATGAGCTCCATGGCGGTGAGGCCCCAGTACACGCCGCTCATGCGCAGGTATTCCGTGATGCAGTACTCCTGCGAACGGGCGAAGGCCCCACCACCGCATAGCCGCTACAGACCGCTGGGGCAACTTGTCTATTCTATGGTCTCTCATACTTGCCTTAAAATGTTGGCCTGTCGATAACTATCTTTGCATATTTATCTGACAATACAACACTTCACAGCCACGTGTACAAAAGCCCGATGTGACTTTCCCCCTCCCCACAATATAAAACTGTCTAACTGGGTATCAACATTGAAATGCCCCCCTCACCCTTTACTTAACTGAACGATGGTTTTACTCAAACAATAACTCTGCTTTTCAGTCCTATAAACATAACAGATTATGGATCCCTCGAGTAAAATCCTAAACAGTACGTGCACACACATATATATAAGATCTCCACCTGTGTGATCTTCACAGACCATTGACACAAGTGCAGTTAGCGAGCGACTATTAAGGCCGGCATGGCATGTGAAGGGCTACCGCCGGAAGCACCACGCCTCCCCAGTGCTGACGTTTACGTTTAAAGTTGGTTGCTGACCACTTTGCGTTCACGGCCTTCAGACCCGCGCTGACCATCAACCGGGTCAGCTCTGATGGCAACCAGCACAACATTGATCCCTGCCAACATACGAGAGCAGCACAGTCGGCTTGCGTGCGAGCGCCTGACCGTGTGCGTGAGGGTGCGAGTGCGTGAACGCGCAAGGCACGCTGGGCGTACATAGTCGTCCTTCTTGGAGCTGTACTCGGCGATGTAGTCCGCATGCTTGGACAGCAGCAGGGAGCTGGGCGCGTCGGGCCCAATCACCACGTCCTTAACCGGAGTTCCCTAGGCGACAGGCGGATGGATGCAGTGCGTTAGTGTTCATCCGTTGTAGTGTTGTAGTGACAGTGTTCATCCGTTGTAACCGTAGTGGGATTTCTCTGACCCACACCTGCTACTTCAACACGCTCGTCGCGATGCATTAACCGGCCAGGAGCGGTGATGGTAATGTGCTCCTGTGATTTAGCGCTTGGGAGGGAAGTGTCAGTGGATCGCGTAGAGATTTGTAAAACTACCAAACCCCCTTGGATTGAGGATGCCAGGGGATGACAGTACAGTGTACTCATGAACCCATCTGCGCACAGCTTCAAGAGTTCACGTGGTGGATTGTCTTCAGGTACTCTGGTTTCCTATGACATGCCAAAGACCCGTTGATGGAATTGGCCAAACATTATGTATGATTTTGACTTTAAACTTTCGTGACTGCAGGAATTCATATTCTTTGGTTCTTTCGGTAAAGTCACGTAGACAGAAAAAATAGTAATAAAAGATAAAGGGAGTAAAAAGATCACGACGTTTCGATCGCAACACAAGCGGTCGTCATCAGGAAAAGGGGTTAGCCTCTAAAGGCAAAAGTGATGCTAATACACTTGGGCTGCGCCCATCTCCAAACCTTTATAAACAGTTTGCCTTTAGAGGCTAACCCCTTTTCCTGATGACGACCGCTTGTGTTGCGATCGAAACGTCGTGATATTTTTATTCACTTTATTTGTATTTTTTTTCTATCTACGTGACTTTAATGAAGGAACCAAATAATATGATGTATGATGCGTGCCCCTCGTGCGAAAAAGAGTCGTGATTCCGCGAGGCGTTCCTGGATATAGGACATCATCACAACATCACAGAGATGCACACAGATTATGATTGCGACTCAAGACACTGGGCAGCCCAGAGGATGGGTGCATTAGACAAATGAAGTGAAAAAATTCCACGTAAATATAACAGCACAGCAATTGGCAGTACAGCAATCCCTGCCATACGAAGCCAAACAATAATGAATGGAACTGGTCGAACGTCCTGCGAGTTGTGATGGGAGCGAAGCAAGTGTTGTACTGTACTTCTAAGCTCTCGCGTCTCCACTCAACACCTTCACCGCTCACTGACCCGCGTGGCGAAGTATGGCTAAAGCCACTGCTACGACCCGCACGGTGTCCTTGAGTGAGAGAGTCTTCCAGTCAGCAGTGAATTCATTCAACTCACGATACCAGCTGTGCTCACCTTGCTAAGCCGAATTCAACCCCACGCGTACGACTTAAAGCTCGCACTTTAAGATGAATGAACACGACGCATATATGATTCCTCAAGTCTCGCAATTCAAGTCAAACAAAATCACAAACCTGTGCTAAACCTGACACTTCAGCCGATAATAACCGCACATTAAGCCACCCATAGCCCTACATTAAACCTCACACTAAACACAACTTTAAGCCTGCCAATTAAACCTAACTTAAATCTGACAGTTCAGCCACTTTAGACAATTTAAACAAGTCATAAACTAACTTTAAAACTCACGGGCTAAGCATATTTAATCCCACACGCGTGCGTTCAGCTCCGTGCTCGACTAGCGGCTGCGGCCGGGGAGAGCCGCCCCTACCCCCGCAGAGAACCAGCACCAGACGGGGGGCCCGCGGCGGGGTACGAATAACCTGACTCAGGGGCCCTCTACGACGCCGGGGGGCCCCGCAGGAGCCTCCCACCCCCCGGCAAGGGAGTCGAACCCGACCCTGGCAAGTCTCTGGGGGCATTGGGAGGAGCGGGGCCCGGGAGCCGGACCCGAGGCCGGCTCCACGGAGGCGAAGGGACCAGGCCTCGCTCACCATGGCGACGGCTCCTCCTCCTTCTTCCGGCCGGCGCCGTCACGAGGCGACGTCACGAGACGAGGCGACGTCACGAGGTGATGATGACGTCACAGTAGATTCGATATACAGTATTGGAATTGCATGGGTAATCGATGCTTTATGCGGTTTGTCTTGTCGTCGATTATTGTCATCGGATTATAACAACCCTTACTAGTTGGCTGTGTCGGGTGGTGGCGGGTTTTAACGACACATTTATATATTTACGCGATCGAACCCTACACCCTCTATTATGGCTATTGGTCGCGAAAGCCTGCCGCGTGTTAAACTGGATAACGGTGAATGTAATCAATGCTGTCCTGTTCTGCTCGTTTAAACCGTGAGGCTAAAAGAAACCAGGTACATTTTATGAATACAATTATTAACTTTAGTGCAGAAATCTCATACCTGTAAACCTCTCAAACGGGAGAAACACAAATAGACAAAATTGTCTGCCCCTATTGAAACGAATGTACACCCAATTTCCCTGTATAAGAATACGGGGTTAAGCCATATGGGTTGACAGGTGTGATATTGATCATTGTATTGTTATTCTTGGTTCTTTCGGTAGTCACGTAGAAGGGAAATAATACAATAATACTAATATAAAACAATAACAATTCTCACGTTTCGACTGCAACACAAGCAATCATCAGGTGTAAAATCCACAGCAAGAAAATGTGGATTTGCTGTGGATTTCACACCTGATGATGATTGCTTGTGTTGCAGTCGAAACATCGTGAGAATTTTTATGGTTTTATATTTGTATTATTTCTCTTCTACGTGACTTTACCGAAAGAACCAAGAATATGAATCCATGCAGTCACGAAAGCTTTAAATCAAAATTCATTGTATTGTTGTTTATTATTGAGAGCCTCACAGAGTCTCAGGAGGGTCCTGCCAGGTGCTGCTGCTGCCGCATGATCCCAATCGAGGACATTTCAGGGAACTCTGGGGATGTTTAGCCAATACCAGTTACAGTGCACGAATCATTTTCGATATGTTAAAATACAGTGTCCAATACATGGTTAGAGAACAGTATTATCTAGTTCTGGGCTATCCAATTCCTGTAGTTATGCGATTATTTATTTAACCGATTTCCGGCTTTAGTTACTCAAACTATAGAACGTGTGCCGCTGGACAGGAAGTCATGAGTTGGGCTTGATGACGTCATCAGCCACGTCACAATAGGCGTGGCTCATAGGGGGTTTCCCACCTTCGGGAGGCAGGTTGTGGGGGGGCGCCATTTTCAAGAGGTCCGCATAAACCGACATGAAAAGGGATTTTTAACACGTAGGCTTTTTTCGCGACCAATATTGTCCATAATATAGGTTAAAGAATTGTCAGTTTATACCGAGGCGTTACCTTTAATGCGCTGCACAGCAAGTCAATAACAAGGGTGATTTATTGCAACAATTCCATCCAGAAAAAAGGCCACTTTTGATTGTATTCCCCGTCCCCCCATTCCACCTGTTCTGGAAGGTCGATCGATTTAATGATGAGACACCACGACACCACGACACCACGGTCTCTAACCACATCATACCAGCGAACCAACATTATCAATTCATGGTATCAAATAACCCATACAATTTGACACGGAGCTGCACTCATTTTGGCTAAATTCTTGCTCTGAAAATCGTACAAAATATCAGTTTGACTGGCGCGACAAACAGGACGGGTGGTGGGAAAGTGCTGCCTTCCCGTGCGTGGACCAGAGGTCCACTCGAAGGGATCCAATTGGTAACTTTGTAATATCCACTTCCGTGGGCCATTTTTACACTGCTCTGTGAGAGTTCCGAATAGATTATCTCGTGACATACAATGGCACAATTGGGATAAAATTGGCACACAAGCCAAAGCAATGAAGCTGGTTCAGTACACCAGAGATGTCGGGGATAGCTTACACATCGTGTGAATCTGGTGAATAGCTTCAAACAATGGGACATCTTGTAGCTTATGTTGAGTGAACTGCAATCTTTATGCATATTTCAGTTACAACAAACCACAAAAAATACACGACTTAGGTTGGCATAGTCGTAGCGGTTCACTGTTGGATATACAGTCACAGTTGGTGCGTTTCTTGCTCAGAACAGCTGGCAGCTGTAACGTTGGAAAATAGGGTGCAGCTGCCCTTCCCAATATTTAGAGAGTGGGACAAAGCCATATGCTGTGCCCCCCTCAATGTCACGTACTTAAGGGTTCCCCCCTTGGCTACAACTGCAACATCGCTCACACAACAAGCCTGGCACAGCCACCAACATCCTCGTATCGCCCACCGTGTCACGACCACAAAGCGATGTTCGAGCCGCACAGAACTCTCCGTTAAAAAACCCGCGACCTTGAAGCGCGAATCTAAGCCCAAGCGCGGCAACGGCAAAGACCCTCAAGAGTTCAGCAAAGCGGTCGCGGGGGTGGGGCAGCAAATCGTTGGGGCAACGACCGGACATCGCCCCTCGCCAGGACGCAACAATCGCCGACCAGGGCGAAGGGTCACAAGCGGTCGTACGCCACCACCACCAAGATCACGACTCCGTGATCCTTACGATCCTGCGAGCTTGCGATATCTTAGGAGAGGTCGGACTCTAAACATTTTAACGCGCCTCCGACCAAGTGCAGGCTGCCCGTGATGAGAACTTGAACGCGCAGAAGCTCCGGCTCCCACTCCGAGCCGATCCAGCGCAGGGCTTCCGAGATGCACGGGAAGACGGCGGACGAGGGGATGGCGGAGTTGCGGGAGGTCGCGAGCGAGAGCGGGCGTGGGACGGGGGCGGCGGCGGTGTCGCCGTGGTCCGGGGCCCAGAGGGCGGCGGCTCGAGAGGGCGTCGTGCTGGTGCGGCAGAGTTGGTCCCATGCCGTCTGGTTCCCCGCGCACTGAGCCATGACCCTCTCCGGAGTGACCGTGTAGTTCACCTGATCTGCGAACGCGCAGCGAGTAGCCGAGGGGTAAAGCGGTTTTACCGATCAAACGGTGACGCTCGTGAAGACGTGGTCAAGATGAACGGAACTTTTGTGTCGAGTTGTGCTGTTGTTTCGACCAACTGTTCATCAGCATTATCATCGTCTTAGTGAGATGCACTACCAACGATAGCTTCATTAGAACCCTTACAATCCACGATGAATGGGTTTTATTCTGGTTTCAAGCAAAGAGCTCAGAGGCCACCACTTGATAGCGGCAACCACGGAGAGGAGGGAAAGGAAGAGGGTGGGGGCAGAGAGGCCGTTGCCCAGCAGTCAGAAGTTACCGGCTGACAATGACGACTTTTTATTCAACTGCTCACCTGAGCTGTCCGGTGAGATGTTGGTGATGTTTGGGCAGAACACCGCGCAATCAAACTGGCAGGCCTGTTTTGGGTGGGGGGGTTGCAGGGAAAGAGACATCGTGAGGCAAAGCCTCTATAAAATAAACATGCCCACCGGTTACGTACAGCATCGGTCGCCCACATTCAGACCCGGCCGTGTAAATCCACAGCGTATTGTTTTGCGTGTGTTGGGGAGGAGGGGGTAGTGGGGAGGGGTAGTGGGGGCCAAGGGGGAGAGTGGGGGGGAGGTTAAAGGTCAGGGATCGTGGCCACACCTGCAGCAGACCGAGGATGGTGGCCGAGTCCCTGTCGCCGGTCATGTTGAAGAGCAACACTCGCACCACGCGGTCCCTGCGGCAACACGCACCGCGACACTCACGCACCGCGACACGCACGCACCCGAGGGGGGGGGTGGGTGGCCAGCACCACGCCCGGCCATCTTTGTCTCCCGAGTGATGACGTTTACACACCGCACCAGGTACTAAATTGAGGCTGAGTCGACCGAGGGGAGGAGGCCTAGGACCGGTTCACAGATAATCGCTGCTGCAACACTGGGTGGTGGTGGAGGTGGCCATAGCGCTTTGAAGCACTTTGAGAGCGTGACGGTACACACAGACACGGGCATTGCACAGCACCCAGGAGTTACACGCAAGGCGTGGGACGGACTGCAAGGCGTGGACGGACACGGCACACCGACAGCCAACAGCACTAACCCGGGCCAATACGGCCACTCGCTTAACACTGCTCGTCACTTTAACTTCCAGCAAGACAAGCAATACAGACCTTGTCGTCCCCTCTTCTTCCAGCACACTCTTTTGAAACCATTTGACACAAGCCTGTAACACAACACACACGCACAGCACGAGCCTGTAACACAACACACACGTACAAGACACAACACTGTATTGTAACACAACACACACGACCGACACAAGCCTGTAACGACAGAGGCACGATTAGGAATTTGTGTAAATACAGGGCGGGTGTCAAGTCTGAGCGACGCACCTGGCGTCATAAAAACCGAAACGGGAAAACAGGAAATGAAAAGGAGATCTGTCAGAGTGGTGTAGGTGAAGTTGCCAGATGAATTGGTTCAGGTAAGTGGGAGAGATATTACGAGTGGCTAAACGGCTCGCAAGTTCGGGTTAATTCTAGAAGAAAAATGCGGTTGGCCAACGTCACCCACCCACCCGCACCATGGCCTAACGCACGGCTTGCGCCGTTATCGTCGTTCGGTTAAAGCGCCACTCGTCGTGGGTCGCGAGTCTCCGATCCATTCACATTTGCGCCAAGTCCCTCGCCAACCACGTCACCAGGTCCCACGCCAACCACGTCACCGGCCGGCGACCGTCGCCGACAACAATTGCCCGTGAATCTCCGCGAGTCCATTGCCTCGCGCTGGGCGGCGGGAGCACGAAGGGGGTCGCCGCGGCGTGGGTTTGGGGGTACCTCGACGCTCTGCACGGTGTGCGCTCCGTCCAGGTAGAAGGTGACGGGCCCCCTCCGCATGATCTGGCTGCGCCCCGGCCACTCCGTCTCCTTCAAACCTGGAATGCAAAGAAAAGATCGTCGTGCGATCGAGCCGGCGGGCGGGTGGGCATGCAGGATCACGCACGGCGCAGATCATCGTCCGCTATGGGGGCGGCAAACGGCTCCCGAGTTTGAATCCCGGCTCGGGCACCTTTCTGCTCGGCCGGACCCTGCCACTTACCCTGCAGCATCGCTGGGCTCGGGGGGAAGGGGTCGGCGGTTGGCAGCGAGGAGGCGGAGTCGTGCGCGTCATGGTGCGTGTCGCCGTTTGTCTTCGTCTCCTTGCGTGCCCGTTCGCTCCCGTCTGCGCACGAGTCCACTCGGGGTTACCATAGCGAACTGCGGTGTCGCGACACTCGAATCCCCCCGCCCGAACGATCGCGACCGGCTTGGAGAACGCGACGACGACGATGACGACGACTCACGGAATTTCGCACATTTTACAGCGGCACGATGCGGAATAAAATAATAATGAAACAAAAACGAAAGTTTCGGAAGTATTGATGGCAACATAAAAGTCCCCTCGCCCAAGCATTTTCGTGTTGTACCGGGCACCATTTGGCACAACGTCCGACGTTTCCTTCCACCTGCTGGAGTTTCGATGCAAGTGCTGGAAGCTATTGGATGCACCAGTAGCCTCTCCAGAAGCTCCCGACGTGTGCAGCGAAACGTCGGACATCGCGCAGCGATTCTACGGTCCGCGAGATCGACCGCCCCCTCGCACGCCGACCGTCAAGGGTGGTGGGCGGAGCCGGCGGCGCTCCGAGTCCGGGCCCAGGAAACCGACGCAGCCACGCTCGGCTCAGCTGCAGCGCCAGCGTCGCGTTCAGTCGCTGGTGCTCGCCGGCGAGGCCCAGATCGGGATGGCCGGCGTCGTCCGCATAGGCGCTCAGCGGGGGGCACACCTGCAGCGGGCACTGCGCACGTGGTGGTGGGGCGGGGGGAGGCACAGCGAACGACACAGTTAACGTTTTGCCGTCTCGTTGTTTTATCTCCGTCGCGCTGTCGGCGTCCGCCGCAGAGTTTGTGAACCGGCAGCAGCGCGGATCGGCAGGAGAACCCGGCTGTGAACTAAGACAGGAGAGAGAAGAAGAGGGAAGGGAGAGAGTGACGAGGGGTGAAGAGGACACAGAGGGTCCGCGCAAGGGGAGCACGCCGCCTCCTATCAGAGACAGACGGTGAACCCGCGAGGGACGCCGGATGCCTCATGCAGCGTATTGATCCGGCGTTCGAGAGCAGGTGGATCGTAAGTCTCCAGCGTCTCAACCGAAGCAGGTAGCGTGGGAAATCGAAATCATTCGGTGAGCAGATGCGTAACAGAATCTGTTTGCTTACACAGCTGCTGCTGCTCGAGAACACTGGTCTGGAGAGCCAACGTGTTCATTTATTTATACGTGGAGAGAAAGAACGTAGTATATATTTACTTTCACCCAAAATGCTCCACAATAACGCGGGCAAACGCTCGCTTGTAGGATGTCAACTCACGTCGAGCTCGCGTGCGCGCTCCTGCAGGATGGCCATCGCAGACGGAGGCTGCTCCACGGTGAAGGCCGGGACGTCGCGCTGCAAGAGGGGGGGGGAAGCGGGAGAGGTGGCGGTGCCAGAGACGAGAGCTTCACAGACGCAGCGAGACACGGCAACCCGTGCCCGTCTCCAACACTCACCCACTACTTGCCTTCCTCTCTTAAACACACAGCACTCCTCCACCATTACATCCGCTTGCCTTACACACAAAGCCTTCTCCCGCTGTCGCCCTGCAATGCCCACCATTACACTCGCCTGCCCTCAGCACTGATCACTACCTCTGCCTGCCTTCAACACACACCTAACCACTACCAGCGCCGAGGCCACTATTACCACCGCTACCACCAACAATACCAACCATCGTCCAAAATCACCCTGTCACCACCACCATCATCACACTGCTACTCATGCGTGCTTGCTTTTAACGCACGACAATAACAAAAACGGTCCCTTGTATAGCCTAAACAAACTGTTGAGGGAAGTGCTGTTAGCGAGCACCTATGAAGGCCGGAACGGAACACGAGGGGGTGGGTGGCCAGCACCACGCCCGACCGCCTTTGTCTCCCCAGTGGCGATGTTTACACACTGCACTAGGTACTCATTTGAGGCTGAGTCGACCTAGGGGAGGCCCAGGACCGGTTCAGATAATGTCACTGGTGTTGGCCGTGAGAGGGAATCGAACCCGGGTTGCCAGGTTCATAGCGCAGCGCGCTAACCGCTACACTACCGCTCCCTACCACTCAACACACACACAGACACACACACACACTCAACACACACACAGACACACACACACACAACACACACACAGACACACACACAGACACACACACGTACACACAAACACACTGCATCGGACATTCCACATAATGGCAGCAATCAAATCGACCACCTCTTCCAAAATCTGTCTCCGTCGCGGAGACATCGACCCGACCACCGGGGTGTCCCAGTCCAGCGAGCAAATAAATAAATAAATAACCGTGGGTGGCTCGCGGGCACGGCGTCTCCACCTTGAAGATGCCAGCCTTCTGCCAGGCGATCTTTTCGATGGTGTTGCCCAGGATGCTCATGTGGTCCATGCCCAAGGAGGCGACTCCACAAACCGTGGGCTTCCTACACGCAGCACGCACGGCACGTTACGCACGGCACGGCACGCAGAGCACGGCACACAGAGCACGCGCTGCCTGACAGTGCAAAACCAAATTTAAAGCAGAGGTAAGGGAGAGTGACTGGCAACTGTGCCAAGACCACCATCCAACTACGAGTAGAGAGCCCAGTTTAATTACGGCTTGGAAGCCAGGACCTCAGTGGTGCCGGGTCAGCACTCCGACCTCCGAGTCACCCGGCTACCTCTGCACCAGCCTCGTTGACAAACAACCCGAAGGTCAGATCAACCATTCTCAACCTTTTGAAAAAGGGGGGGGGGGGTGGCACCTGACGATGTTGGTGCAGTCGTAGGCCCCACCGATCCCCACCTCCACCACGGCGAGGTCCACCTGGAACGAGCCAACATCCCCCCTCGGCCTCAACGGACTCTGCTATGGTTGGTGCCACGCCCGGCCGCCTTTATCTTCCCAGCGGTGAAGTTTATAGGTAATGGTCACGGTTGCAGCTGCTGAGACAAAGATCCCCCGTATAGCCTTAACAGACTGCATGATCAAGTGCTGTAAGCGAGCACCTATGAAGGCCGGCACGGTACACAAGGCGGTGGGGGTTGGCAGCACCACGACCGGCCGCCGTTGTCTTCCAAGCGGTGATGGTTGCTCACCGCACCAGGTACTCATGTGAGCCTAAGCTGACTTAGGGGAGGCCCACACATGCACACACGAGGGGGAAGGACCGACGTGTTTACCTCCCATTGTTGATTTACGCTCTCACGTTAATACATCACCGCTGTGCAAACACGGCTACCGAGCGTTTTGGCAAGTTGTTATGGAGTCTTGCATAACAATCGGACTTGAAATGCCAATCAACTTGGCTCCAGCGAACGACGCATTTTTTTTGCACTTTTCAAATATTTTTCTGAGATTTGTGATACATTACCGTTATTGTTATTCGTATGCTTGTTTACCCAGGAGAGTCATGACCTGGGTGGATTGCAAAGGAGTAATTTGCGAGGTAGTTTTTAAAATTAAGCAAATTTGGACCCCGACGCCGTAACGTCACGGGGATCTTGAAAGTCCACCGTGAAGAAGAAGGCCGATAGCATTATTAGGGTTCACGCGCACCGCAGTATTACGCAGGGCGGCCGCTGGAATCGAACCAGCCACCTCTGCAACAAGTGGCTACCGCCGAGGCCACCGCGTCACTGCTCCCTGCTTGGCCGTATTTTGAGCTGCCCGGAATTCGCCGCTCAGTGGTCGTTTCGAAGCAGGTGCAGGAGCCGGAGTAAGCGCCCGTCGTGGTTTTGGGAGTGAACCAAAGTGCGCCGCCGTGCTCAACGTCAAGGAGCTTCGTTTTCGCGATACCCTGGCTTTTCCAGAAGGCGCGACAGCGACATGTCCCTATGGAATAGAGCGCCCCCCCCTCTCGTACGTGTGGGTTTTCTCCGGGTGCTCTGGTTTCCTCCCACATGTCAACACGAGGTAATTGGTTGAATACATCCCAATATATAAGGACAACAGAGCTTGGGAAATTACTGGCTGTGCGGATGATCGCCGCCTGGCTGCTGCCTTCCCACTCGAATGCGCGATATGACCTCAAACCGAACACTAAAAAGTGAATGTTTTCTTACCTTTTCCTGCAAGAAAACGTGGAAGGCCATAATGGTCAGGAAGCGGAAGTATGCGGGCATGGGGTTCCCAGAATCCTACGGCAACAATGATTCACGCCGTCACGACCAGGCACGGCTTCCCCGAACCAGCATCATCGCTTCGATTGGTGCCCCGATGTAATCCCAATCGCGCTATCGGCGTCCCATCGTCACGAGACGGAGAATCAATTCGGAACTCTCCCCCTTCGTGTCAGGGAGCGGTCCACGGAAGCGGATATTACAGAGCAACATCCCAGATCCCTTCTTCAAGTGACCTCACGTCCACATAGTAGAGGGCAGCACTTTCCCAGAGAGCAATGCTCACAACATGGCAGACAAGCTGATATACGGAATTTTCAGAGCCGGAATTTAGTGCAAAAGCAAATTGAATGCGATTGATTTTTTTGTGTGCACTCATGAGTAACTGAGCTGAGACCATCAGCTCGCTACACACATGAATTGTAGGTGGTGGAACCCGGACTGCAACCGTGGCTCTGTGCTGCCGGCTCAGCACCCTGACCGTTAAGCAACCCGTCCCCCTCTAAACCAGCCTCGTCGCTAAACAAACATGTTTTTCCACTGTAGAACCTGAGCGGTGCCATTCACGTCACACGCTCCAGTGTGCGGACGCAACGTGTCTGTCACGGTTTATTTCTGGCTCGGCTTGACAAATAGCCAGCGGATAACCCCCTGCGCTGGCTCGGATCAGATGTGTCAGTGGAAAGAAATTGTTCTGAATGTCACCAAGCCAGCCTTGATGTGAAATCCAATAAAGAGGTGGAGCACAAGGATGAGGTGTGCAGGCCGTGCCTTGGTCTCGTTCAGGCGGTTGTAGATTTCCCAGAAGTACTTGGTGTAGAGTTGCTCGCTGATTGGCTGGCCGTTGATGCGGATCCGCTCCCGCACCTGCACCAAATGTGGAGAGCTGCAGCAAGTGAAAACCGTCACAGCAGAGGTGAAACGCGGCACAACATCGCGGCACATCGCGGCACGAACCATCACCACGGTCTGGCGAATCGTGGTGATGGCACATAAAATCAAGACATCGCGTCGCATCGCCACATCACGGCACGTGACATTACGTCATATCACATAACTGCACATGACGTGACTTCGTGACGTCACGTCACGATATCTTGGCGCATCATGACAACGCAACACACACCACACGGCACAGGACGCGACTGTCCGTCGCACAGACAAACGCAAGCGTGGCCGTTCGTTTGTCACGCCGCCTGAAAGGCAGGCTCTGGATTATGGGAAACAAATTAACAACTCTGGTTTGCTTGAAGAGTTTGCGCAACTAGCTTGCGTGTGAACGTGACGTTCAAAATCCCACAAGCGTGGCGAGCGGTTGTGTCCCGCCCCCCCCCCCCGCCGTCACTCCGATGCTCACGTGTACAGGCCGGTCTTGAATCCTAAGTTGTACAGAATCCGTTCCGTGAACGCACACGTGGATCCCTGCAGACGTCGCACGCAGAGACAACAATAAAGACAAAGATCCCCCATATAGACCGTTGGGGCAAGTGCCGTTAAGCGAGCACCTACGAAGCCCAGCACTGCACAACAGGGGGGTGGGTGATAATTAACAGCACTGGCCGCCTTTGTCTCCCTATTGCTGATGTTTAATACACACTGCACCAGGTACTCATTCAGGGCTGAGTCGACCTAGGGGAGTTCCAGGACAGGTTAAATTATTCACCACTGTTATTGGTTGTCATCGGGAATTGAACTTGAGTCGCCAACCACTACACTACCGCTCCTCTCTGCAGACGCACACACAAACACAACAATCATAATTTTCCACCAAGTAATTGTGGTGTCACCACAGCCCTTGCACCAGGCTAGGTGCATTTTAAAGCGTGAAGTGTGGAAGGCTCGCTGCTAGCTGGAGGTCACTGGACAACCCCAGGTGCCATGGGTTGACTGACCGAGATCACTCTGTTTAAGCCACCCCGCCACTCCGCTCATTGTTGTGAATGTCACAAACACAGACGCTCACACGCAAACACACGCACGCATACCAATCAATGTAGGCACAAAGACTAAGATGCAGATACACACATGCAGACACGCAGAGCTAATTCACACTCACAGCCACCCACGCGACACCACGTGCCCATCGCTCTCTATCCAAGAACAGCACAGCACCCATTGTTTCCTCCACATGCAGCAACTCACCACGCCCCCCCCGCCCCCCAACGCCTCCCCCTTCCCCTCGGCAATTCTATTAATGGGCAAGATTTTGGATGAGGGGGATGTGGCTCAGAGGTCAGACCGCTGAGCTGGCACCGCTGAGATGCTGGGTTCAAATCCAGGTTTCGGCCGCTGTCCGTGATTAAACCGGTTTCTCGAGTGTAGCGCGTTGATGGTCTCAGCCCGATTACTGACTGCAAAACAAAACAAAAAACACCCCTTTAAATATCGGTTTGACGGCAGTACGACGGATGTTACTCTCGGTGGTAAAGCGGGTGGGTAAGTGCCGCCCCCCAATGCATGGGCGGGGAGATGTTAAATACCTCGTCTGATATGCAGGAGCTCGTGAGTTTGATCCCGACGCTGATGCCTGTACATTTGGAGTTTGCGTGTCTCTCCCCGTGGTCGCGTAGATTTTTCTAGGGTCCTCCGGTTTTTCCCTCCACATTTAGAAACATGCGTTAAGAGTATTTGGCTGCTATAGATTTTCACGTGAAAAGATACTAAGTTGAGCTGTAATTTTGTGGCCAGGTTGCTTCTGAAAAAGAGCTATACAGCTGTGGGCCTTACATGATAAAAAAAAAGTTTAAAATAGTAAAGAGAATGCCCGCGGGTCGTCTGAAAGCAGGACGGTTGGACAGACGCACAGACGGACGGATAAAAAGACGCATGGATAGACGCACAGACGGACGGACAAAAGGACTGGCAAATCGACGGACGCAGGGTGCTGCGGGTGACGCACCTTGCCCTTAGTGCCGCTCACGTGGATGACGTTGAGCCGATCGAGGTCGCCCACCTGCACGCGGCACGCGGCACACGGCACACGGCGGGCGGTCAGGGGCGACACCACAAACCTCTCCCGCCGGCACCGGCCACAGCCGCCCCCGCCGGGATGACCAACGCCTGCGCTGCTGCTGGAGCGAGCGAGCGGCTCGGCAAGTGAGCGGGTGGGCGAGAGCGTAGGTGAGCGAGCGGGCGAGCAGGTAGGAGAGCGAGTGCATGAGCGTGTAGGGGAGCGTACAGGTGTGTAGATGAGTGAGCAAGCGGGTGGGTGAGAGCGTAGGTGAGCGAGCGGGCGAGCAGGTAGGAGAGCGAGTGCATGAGCGTGTAGGGGAGCATGCAGGTGTGTAGATGAGTGAGCGAGCGGCTGGGTGAGAGCGCAGGTGAGCATATGCGAGAGTGAGCAGACTGGCGTGCGAATGCTCACGTTGATCTGGCAGCGCTGCAGGCAGCGCTCCACCAAGGGCAGCTGGTTGGAGGCCTGGCGGCCGTGCTCGCGTCGCGTCTGCTCCAGTACCTGGGCATTGGTCTGCAGCCGGTTCAGCACCTTGATGGCCTCCTGAGCACAACCACATTCACACTCAAGCATTCGCCACACGCTCAAAGTCTACACGCTCACTGTCCACACGCTCGGTCTACACTCACCACACTCACCGTCCACCCTCACCTTCCACACTCACGCACACATCATCTACACTCACCACATGCACCGTCTACACTCACAGAATCTATGGGTCTATATATGAATCTATGAGTCTGTGTGCGAGTCTAGGAGTCTCTGTGTGATTCTGTGGGCTTCTATGTGAGTCTATGGGCTTCTGCGCATGTTGATTGGTCTGTGGATTTACGTGAAAGTTTATGGGTCTCTACGTGGGTCTACGGTTCTTTGCGGAAACTCTGGGTCTCTGTGAGATAGTGATGATAACAATGCTAGTACATTTCATTTTATCATTGAATCGATCTGGACAACCTGGGGTAGACTTTGTAGCCTCCTCAACTGAGAGCTGACACCGGTAACACAAAAACACAAAATCCTGGACTCTTGAGGGCCGCGAGGACTGGAGTTTTAAACTCCGTGCAGCAGGTGACACCAACATTGCTGTGCTGAGCTCATAAATGTTTTACAACATCCTAACCAACTAGTAACAAAAACAGACACGCACGATAATATGAACATACAGACACAGCAACACGAACACAACCAGCAAGAGAGGTGGCCAGGTGGCTGAGCTGTCAGAACGCTGAGAGGCGGGGTTCAGAATCGGGTTTCAGTCGACGATGTCCTCAGCCGGGTCACCAGACGACCGACACAGAGACCGCCAGACTCGCATAGGCTCACATGAACTGGGCTGTAAGTTAAACCGGGTTCTCAAGTGTCGTGAGCTCATGGTCTCAGCCCCGGTCAACAATGACTGCACAATAAACCCAATCACATTCAATCTCGTTGTACATTTAATTTGGTTCAATTCCAGCTCTGAGAATTGAAATAAAGCAACGTGACCGTCATACCAATGGGACACTACTGTCTCTGTGCGAGGGCAGGTTGGGAGAATTCTGCCTTGCACTGGGTGGAACATAGAAAGTAGCTCTACGGCGTCCCTTCCGTGGGCAGTTCTCGAACGCGAAGGGTTGCCGTGCCCTTGTGACAGTGGGGAATGGGTGCTTCGTTTCCAAGACGCTCTAGGGCGCAACCTAAGCCGGTGCACCACAGACAAGACGGTTAAATATGCACAATGATGCATCGCTCTTTTACATCGGATGTCTGCACTGAACAGACTTGTGCGTCTGCAAATCTCACCGATTAAAATGCTCTCGTCGGTCACCCAAAGCGTCGCACGGCGTTGGCGTTCGAGCAAAAAGTTTAGTTCATAAGAGGTTTTTTGGGTTAGATGGCATAAATAAATGTGTCGTTAAAACCAGCCACCACCCGACACAGCCAACTAGTAAGGGTTGTCACGTAAACTGCAATACCTGATCAAACCAAGGGCATCAAAAACACCAAGACTTCATGGGCAACCAAAAATACACAAACCTGATGTCGCATTAAGACCCATAGTACAATAGGCTCTGCCACGTACAAATTAGCACAAAACCTAACGAAACAAATACAGCCCTACATCGGTAGGACCTCTTCGTTCATCAAAAACTCCGAACATCTCGTAAATATAATAAAAGATGTTAGGCTTAACCCTACTGATATCCTCGTACGTTTTGATGCGACTTCTCTGTGCACGAGGGTTCCGGTCAACGAGTCAATTAAATTACTCGACACTCTGGTAACCAACAAAGGTTTAGCCAAAGATATCCCAAGACTAAATGTTGTGAGCCAAGCCACAACATTTACAATCTGAGTACGACTTTTCACCAGTAATTACAACTAGCTTCATCATTTGTGGCGGATTTTAACGACACATTTATATATTTACACGATCGAACCCAAAACACCTCTATTATGGATGATATTGGTGGCGAAAGCCTGTTAAAAAGTTTAGTTTTCATTTTCATAGTTTAGCGATCGGGATGAGTTTGCGGGGGAAAAAATACAACTTGGGCTACAACTCCACGAAGCCCTGGACCATAACCATTTCTCGTGATATACTCAAAGCATCCATGCTGGTGGTGTTTCTTCACTTTAGACGCCACTGCAAAAGGTCAACATCAGCCCGGTATCAAAGTCCCCATGAACTCTGACTGTGCTTATCCCCGTTATCATTCTCATTACTGCTATCAGTCAGTCAGCACGCCAACTATCACCGACCAGTCCAATGGGCAAACGCACAGACTGTCAGCGACTAGCGCCTATGCGGCGGGGTGGGTGGCCAGCACCACGCGCAGCCGCCTTCGTTTCCCGAGTGGCGATGTTTACACATCGCACCAGGCACTCATTTGAGGCCGAGTCGACCTCGGGGAAGCCCAGGATCGATTCAGACAATCGTCACTGATGTTGGCCGCGTGCCGGACTCGAACTCGTGTGTGGCCGGGTTCGTAGCGCAGCGCGCAAACCACTACACGACCGCTCCCCACACGTGCACACTCCCACACACACACAGAGATATCAATCTCCTTGTGCACCACGACCATGGACAAACACCCCGTGGTCGCTACGACGAGGCACACCGTTAAGAGAGGAACCCGCACGGTACACAACTCGCTTTGTCCACAGAGCACGCACGTGCGCGGCGTGTACGCCTCGCGCGCGCACTGTACACGGAACGCACGTGTCTACTGTACGCGCACGTGCCTCGTACTCCATGGAGCGCGCGCTGGAGGCCACGTCCAGGTCCCGGTTGCGGTCCAGGTTGGGCTGCCGGTCCGGATCAACGTCGCGGTCGGATCTGAACGCCGATGCGAAGTTGGAATCCCCGCGAGAGCCTCTTCCGACCCAGATCGGCCTCTGGCACTGGGCACTGGTCCGGTTCTGGTCGCGATCCTGGCGACTTTCCCTCGCCGCTCGGCACCACCGGTTCCAGGTCCGGTTCGGGTCGCGGTTCGCGTCCCAGTGGGAGGACGACGACGAGGAGGACGAGGAGGAGGTCGCGAGCGCGCGCGCCGGGGTCGCGGCCAGAGCGCGGCCGACACGGGACACGGCGCTCATCCCTGGCGGGGGGGGCGGGGGGGGGATGAAGTTTAAAGGGCAAAGGGATGGAGAGGTGGAGGGGAGGGGATGATGGGGGTCAAGGGAGGTGGTGGGTGGAGGGGCGAAGTGGAGACTAAAGAGTGGACCGAGGGAGGGGTACGACGACGGGAGATGAGAGAGGATGGAGGTGGACTGGGGAGGGCGGAGGGGATGAGGGGAGGATGACATTGCGATCGAGATATGATTGGGTTGATAGAGGGGGGGGATGGGAAGATTAAGGGAGACAAATTGGCGAGGTAAGGTTCGAGATGGTGGTGGGAAGGGGAGGATTGAAAGAGTGGGTGCTGGGAGGGGGGTCAAGTGAGTTTAAGGGGTGGTGGTGGGGGGGCACTGGAGACGGGTGATAGCTGAGATTGGGAGCGCCCCCGGGAGCCTCGGGTTTCGTTTGCAGGAGGGGTGCCTCTGCTTTTTGCCAAAGAATGCCATCAACGAGAGCTCGGATTTGTGTTGGGACGCAACCGAAGAGCCCGGAAAAAATGCAACACACGGTGCACACGAGGCTGGGGGTGACAGTCGGTGACGCAGCGATGCATTTAGTAATCCACTGCTGCACTGCCATCTCCTGACAACGCGTACAACCATAGTTGCACTGCCTTGTAAAGCACGAACTGTCCTGTGTATATACTGCCCCCCGTCATAGGAATGTGGAATTTCCAACATACAGGCGACAGGGCACCGGCATTCTCGTGTACACGCGGGGTGTCTTCGGGTTCCTCCAGAGTCGGGCCACCCCTGAGCTCTCGAGCTCGCCGAGGGAGGTGGCCCACTCCCGCACGCTGGCGAGACGTGTTGGAAGAGGTGGAAGTAGCCACGTTACCCCCCCCCCCCCCCATGTATACTTATGGATTGACAAGATTTAACTGCCGGGAGAGCGAATCGATTTAAGCGGCGACCGTGCCACCACATCGGCGATGCGCAGCACTGTACGAGTGACGATGGCGACAGTGGAGTGACAGTACGACACGAGCTGCGTCTGCTATCGCCTTCACCTTCTGCTGTTGCTGCTGCTGCCTCAAACAAACAAGAGACGCCTCGCGTCCAGCCCCTGTCGCAGCGGTGGTGGCTGCGGCAACGTGCGCTCGCAAACACGAAGGCAGCGAGCGCCGCGCTCACTCTCAACACGTGGCCCGCACCACGCCGCCGCCGCTGCCTGGACGGAGCGGCCGATGCGCGGTAGGAAATGTGGACGCGCGGCGTCTTGAAAATCCCAGTTCATATGGGCAGCGCACGTGGGGGGGGGTGGGGCAGGGGGCTCCGCCCACTGATTTTACGACACTTTGCGACTTACAGAATCAGAATCCTGTCCACAATCGATGAGGTTTATTTGGCGGGGTGAGATCGCGACAATACGAACGTGGTGTCGTTAAACCCGCCACGACCCGACACAGCCGGCTAGTAAGGGGGTTGCCACTGGTACAGCACACCGGTTGTGTGGGAGAGCAAAGCCACAACATTCACAATCTTTTATTCAGACTGCAGGATGTGGAATCCGAAGAGCTATGAAGCTCAGTAGGGGTGGGGCCCCCATGGAGGAGGAGGCACAGCCTGACCCCCCCCCCCTAATCCTATAGAACGGCCGATATTTAATCCACGCAGAAACGGGTTAATCATTTTCACGTGATTATGCAAACAGATAGTCCACCGCCGGACTATCTAACTCATTTGAAGGCCAATGTAGACACATTACAAGTAGTCCTCGACTTACGATGGAGATGCGTTACGACGACCTCAACGTAAGTCGAAGATGGCCTCGCCTACCCAGGAGTCTTAAAGAATGGTGATTATTTAGCAAAACAGAGCAATTTATCGTGGTAACCTTAAAATGAAATCGCTAAAGCTACGTATCATACATGCATTGAACGTATCGTAACGTATCATTGTACTGTACCCACCAAGATTCTGTCCGTCGTCTGCATACTTGAACGATGTTTGGTTGTTGATGGCAAATGTTGTCGAATCGCCATCGTAAGATGGAAATATCGTAAGTCGGACCGTCGTAACTCTGGGACTATCGTCGTAACTCGGGGACTACCATCGTAACTCGGGGACTACCTGCATGATCGAGGCTTCACCCCCCTCCTTGCGTTCGCACTGACTGGATGCCCCCCAAGGCCGCGGGCTCGGTTGTCATGGAGACAGCCTCAGGCGCTACCCGCGGTGACGTCACCACCACGAAGTCCGCCCCCCTTCGCCGGGCGCCATCTTGGTACGGGGTCCGCCATTCACTTCGCGTTGGGCCCTCTGGCCGAGCGCTCCGATGCGTGGTTCGTGTCCACCCCGCCACCTCGGGGCGTGTGCGACCCACGACGGGAGAGCTCTCCTCTCTGCCGCCGTGGCCGTGAGAGTTGGCACTGTTGCTCATCGCGCGCGACTCAGTGGCGATTAAAGATGTGGAAGGGTCCAATCGATGCATCCCCAATTACATTCCTTAAATAATTATCAAATAGAGCAAGTCAAGATCTATAAGTATCTTGGGGTCATTCTTGATTCAAAACTGAATTTTGAAGATCACATTGATTATATTGGTAAAAAGACAAAAATAAAAATAGGTTTTCTGTATCGACACAAGCACTGCTTCCACCCTCTGTTCCGTTTGGAATTGATAAAAGCAACCATACTGCCTCTACTTGATTACTGTGACATCGTGTATACATCAGCCTCAAGTGCTGTACTGAAGAAGCTTGACTCAATGTATCACTCGGCCTTAAGATTTGCATTGAACTGCCCATATAGGACTCACCACTGTGATCTCTACATTGGGTCAAACTTAACATCTCAATGTTCGACGGCTTGTGCAACAGATCTTATTTATTCATGATGTACTTACAAAGAAATCCGTAGATTACCTGCTGGATCTCCTCTCTGTTTCAAAGAACAAATTTGACCTAAGGTCTTCGCTCATTTACCAGCTTCACATTCCCTATTGCCGTACAAATACTGGAGGAAGGGCCTTTGCTATTGATACCCCCAGGGTCTGGAATGCTTTTGCCAATAAACTGCAACTTGAATCACTACCTATGAGATCTTCACTCAAAACTGCTCTAGAGGAGTTGTACACCCCTAGCTGCCACTGCAATTCAGTGGCCTAAAATACAATGTTTCGCTCCGGATGATCGCTGCAAAGTATGATCTGTGTTTTGATTTAGTGTGTTGATCTTAAAGGTGCATTGAAAAATGTTGATACTCCGTCTGATGCTCCTGCTGTTGTGGAGTGACTCATGCAGCCAGCTATGGCCGCAGAGTTTGGTAGTACATGTTGTTTACGACGTTTATTGTGAAAATTCGGTCACAGTTCCTATGATCACTGTTTCATTGCTTTTATGGCTTTATTTTGGTGATTTTCGAAAAGTGTTTCGGTTTGGCCATGTTTGTTTGTTGTAGTACAGAGTTAGACTGATGGCCTTAATCTAAGTTGTCTTGTGGTTGTTGTTGTTTGACTTGCATCCCACTGGGATTTTTGCACACAGTGTTGGTGTACGGTGCTTTTTCTGCAATATTTTGCTATCTTTTCTTGGATTTTCTGTTTGCACATAATCACTTTAAGATGTTTTCTTGTTCATGTTTTTGTTTTTTGCTTGTTGCGGTTGCACCCGATTCAAGAGCCGAATGGCTCACAGGGCTATACCTAATAAGTGAACTTGAACATTGGTTGAAAGCGCAGTTTCGTGATTCTGATTTCTTTGTGAACAGCTGACGCTGTGGTTACTTTGCGGTGAGTGGCTGCGGGGGTCACGCGAACCGAGGGCTGCCGCAAGGTGGCGCTGTTGACGCCGCATTGTCAAAAACCACTGTGACCACTCCACTCAACTACCACTAACCACACCACTCATCTACCACTGTAACCACACCACTCATCTACCACTAACCACACCACCCATCTACCACTAACCACACCACTCATCTACCACTGTAACCACACCGCTCATCAACAGAGAAGATAACAAATTCAACAAGCAGACAATTTCCACCATCCCTCCACGCATCTGTTCTCCAACACAGATTAGTTTGTTTTTACTTCACACATCCCATCAGCCACACACGGACTCCTTCTGGGACTGAATCATTTCAGCAGCATTGTGAGTTCACCCGCAAGGGAGAACTCTGGACCGGTTTCGACGCTGCAGTGTCTAATCAGCAGGGTCGGGCTTTGCCGGAACCCAATTTTGTCGAATCTCCAGATGTGTACAGAAGGTCCTTTGTGTGCAGACTGGAGGTGGCGTGCACAGGAATACATCATGAAGTGGAGTCTGTAAAACATTTTCATCGGGACACATTTCGAATGTGATGTGTATCAGGCCCCATGGCATATCAAGTGCGAATTCCATTTCCTATCCGCTCTTCTTCTCCGGTCTGTGTGCATGTGTGTGTGCGGTGTGAAGAAGGCCCATTGTCCGAAACGTCGCGGCGTTACTGACGTGCGTGCTGAGTGTCCGTGTTGGCACCGCTCATTGTCGACGTGCATGGCAGCAGCAGCAGCACCGGAATCTTTGAGTAATCGGCTGCGTGTGTGTCTGTGTGTGTGTCTGTATGTGTGTCTGTGTGTGTGTCTGTGTATGTGTCTGTATGTGTGTCTGTGTGTGTGTCTGTGTGTGTGTGTCTGTATGTGTGTCTGTGTGTGTGTCTGTGTGTGTGTCTGTGTGTATGTCTGTGTGTGTCTCGCTGCATCCACGCCGCGTGTATCCCTGCTCTTCTCTGCGTGTGTCTGTGTGTGTGTCTGTGTGTGTCTGTGCGTGTGTCTGTGTGTTTGTGTGCGTGTGTGTCTGAGTGTGTGTGTGCGTGTGTGTCTGTGTGTGTGTGTGCGTGTGTGTCTGTGTGTGTGTGTGCGTGTGTGTCTGTGTTTGTGTGCGTGTGTGTCTGTGTGTGTGTGTGCGTGTGTGTCTGTGTGTGCGTGTGTGTCTGTGTGTGTGTGTGTGTGCGTGTGTGTCTGTGTGCGTGTGTGCGTGTGTCTGTGTGCGTGTGCGCGTGTGTCTGTGTGTTTGTGTGCGTGTGTGTGTGTGTGCGCGTGTGTCTGTGTGTGTTTGTGTGCGTGTGTGTCTGTGTGTGTGTGCGTGTGTCTGTGTGTTTGTCTGTGTGTTTGTGTGCGTGTGTGTCTTTGTGTGTGTCTGTGTGTGTGTGTGTGCGTGTGTCTGTGTGTGTGCGTCTCCACATGTCGCGGATGGAGATTATTCCGCTAATCGCGCCACTCTCTGCGCGTGTGATCACAGCGTGCGAGTCTTAATCATTCTCACCACCCCCCGTGATACATTTGTCTCGCATTCAATAATCACACTCGGCCGCGCTCCGACACGAGGGATCGAGCTCTCCTTAGAGACATTTCTCGCGCTGGAAATTACCACAGCGTTGGCGTTAATGCTGCGGCTGCCGGTTACGTAAACAGAGAATGTGTTGTCGGATGTTGGTAATTGTTGGCAATTTGTTGAGGCGCGCGAGATTGCGGAGTCCTGGAGTGGTGGCGCAGTGCTTGGGGCGGTGCAGCGCGTGACCCGAGATTTGATTTCCGGGACACGGCCAATGTCACCCTGGTGCCTCGTGCGACAGCTGGACCGGTGCCGTGTTATTGTTTACAAAAGTTAGGAAGGAGCATAGGCGGAGGAGAGAAAAAGGAAAGGGACGCGTTGGCCTTGAGCAGGGGACGGAGTCGACAACACGGACGGCTGGCTGGCTGGGTGTGGGGGGGAGTCAGCAGGGGGAGTCGTGAGCGACGAGGAAGGCGCAACATCGTGAGTTGGATCACGGCGTGGCAACCCCCAAGATGAGGAGGTCACGACTCCTTCACATTCCTGCGTTGCGGCAAATTCGCGTGAAGGGGCCGAGGGCACCGGGCGGGGTTCCCGCGCCGCCCAGAGCGCCACCACTTGTGTGGTGAACAAGCGGGGCAGTCGTCATCATCATAGCCACTCGGCTACGGCGAACCCGTGATTGCAGCGATTAGAATCACCGCAAACGCCGCCGTCTATGGCGTTACGGAGCTTGGCGTTTAAAAAAAACACACGAACAACAGAGAGTCGTTTGTGTTCCTCGACGCCAATGCAATCACGACTCCCCCCAACCCACCCCGCCGCAATTATTCGGCCGAGCAAATTAGACGGCGCCTCCAGCGATGTAACACGCGCACACGCACGCACGCGTGTGCCCCGGGCAGCAGGCCCAGCCGGCGGCGTGCGGTGTCAAGGGCTCTCTGGTCACGGCGCTCTCGCTCGGAGTTTGTTGCGAGCCGCAGTGCCGCGGGGGGCTGCGCCAAACGCCGGCGCGGACGCACGGGGAAGGCAGCAGCGGCGGCGGCGTCTGGTGGCCAATCACGCGGAATGGCCGTGCGAGCTACGCCCGGCGCTCCCTGCACCGGCGGCGGTTGTTGAGGGTCGAGCCGGGGCAGAGGGCTGCCGCTGTCCTCATCGGGGTCACGGTTCGCTGTTGCGAGTCGTCCGCTCAATGTGCGGTGTTGGTGCCCTGGGAGATTGACGGCTCGGGCAGGGCCGCCGGTGATATCATTCAGCACCGATGTTCACCGTGGCCAGGCACCCGGCCAGATGAGCCCAGTGAGATACGAAGAAGCCCTGCACCCTGACATGTGCGCTCTCCGCGATTGTGAAACAGAGCCTCATAGCTCTAGATGTGAAGCTTTCGTGACTGCAAGGTCATACTCTTAGGTTTTTTCGGTAAAGTCACGTGGGTAAATCACGACGTTTCGGAATTAATACCCTCGACGGGGAGGAATTTCACCTATCTGTTAGAGTTTTTAAATCTAGCTGTGACGATCCCACCTGATGACGGAGACTTGTGTTGCCTCCGAAACGTCGTGATTTACCTACGTGACTTTACCGAAAAACCCTAAGAGTATAGCCTCATAGCTCGTCGGATTCCTCCAGTCTCGAAACACACTCAGATTCCTTGTGGTCGTGGGCGTCTCTGATCCACGCGTCACTGTGTGGCCTTCATCCGAGCAAGACACCAAGGGCTTGTTGGCCTTTACCGAGATGGGACTCACAATGTCACCTCACCTCACCTCACGAAGACTCACATTGAAACATAGAAAATAACACAGTATCATTAGTATTAGTTGTACAAAGTTATCAATATTTATTCTTTAAAAAATTAAACCGTGTCAAAAATACCCAACATTTTACAAACAGATAATAAATATAACGAGGTAAAGTAGAATGTAACGTTACTTGGCAGACCACCTATGTTACACACGGTATGCAATAGGGTCTGGCAGGGTGGTGGTGCATTGCTAATACTCGTGCCTCGTAGTGAGAAGCCGCTGGGTTCGATTCCTGACTCGGGTGCCTTCCTGCGTGGAGTTTCTATGTTCTCTCGTTCTGCTAAATCACCGTGTAACTGGTATTGGCCCAAACCTCCCACTGCTGAATAATTACCAGCAAATGACTCGACCGGGATCACAGACATACACAGCAACAACGTTGTCCTCACCATTGGAACCTCATTTGCCAGTAAAAAATATGATAATTGGTTTTTTACCCTTCTATCTGGTAACAAAACTGACACCTTTTTTGTGAGACTAGGCTCTAAGGAAAGCTGTCTCGGGTGTGGACCAATCAACTTCAAGGACAGTGCACATGATCAGAGTTATGTTTTTTGTTTGCATTATGGCTGCAGGTATTGTGGTCTACGTAAACATGACTCTTTGTAAAAAAGGTGTCAGTTTTGTTGCCAGATAGAAGGGTAAAAAAACAATTATCAACGTTGTCCTCCCCTACAGCACAACACGTGGCAGGACACTCCGAACAAGGAGTGGTGAGACTCGGCGAGGCTTTGCCATCTCATCTTTCACCCGCCCCCCATCTCTAATAAGCCTCCCGTTTCACACCCGAACCCCACAAATCTTAAACTCACTTAGAAACCTCCTTTCTCCCCCCTTCCCCCCAACGCCCACTCCTCGTTCAGTCCTCCCCCTTCCAACATCATCTCGAGCCTCCCCTCGCCAATTTGTCTCCATAAACGCCCCCCCTCCTCCTCTTGTCACTCCCGGGGGGCATCGTAACGAAACTAACACAGCAGCACTATGCCTGTGGGCAGTCGCACAACAACCCTCGGGTCAATACCTCCTCACATTGACGCCGATTTTAATTGTCTTCATGCAACTACCGGCAGGTTGTCCGTCTAATAAACGAAACACATTTCGACTCTGACAGGTCTCGGTTTACAATGGGCACATTTATACTACATTTTTGTATTAAAAAAAAACCTGGTGTTTTAAATAGATACCTGCGTGCCGAGCGACGCGCGGCCTTGACGGCGTGCGTGTAACGAGCGGAGTATTGTTCGACGCTCCGCTCGCGCGAACGTCGCAAAACGTTGACGAAGAATGAGCCCATTACCAGCACCACTAAAGACAAATAGCCCCCATATAGCCTCAACAGACTGTTGGGGCAAGTGCTGTTAGCGAGTAACGCCTACGAAGGCCGGCACGGCACACGAGGGGGTGAGTGACCAGCACCACGCCTGCCCGCCCTTGTCTCCACAGTAAAGATGTTTACACAGCGCGCCAGGGACTCATTTGAGGCTGAGTCAACCGAGGAGAGGCCCAGGACCGATTCATATCATCGTGACTGGTGTTGGCCATGAGTGGGAATCAAACTCGGGATGGCCGGCAAACCGCGGCGCCACCACCACCACCACCAGCGCCACCACCAGCGCCACCACCAGCACCACCACCAGCACCACCACCAGCGCCACCACCAGCGCCACCACCAGCACCACCACCAGCACCACCACCAGCGCCACAGCATCCCTGCTGCCCCTCAACCACAGCAGCCAACGCTCCTGCTGCCTCCTCCCCCCCACCTCACCCGCACATTGCTGCCCCCCCCTGCCCCCCTCCCCTGCTGCCCTCGCTAGAGGAAGCACAGAGGTCCCAGCGAGAGGGCGACCCCCCACCGGCGGGGCCCCCGAAGGGGCATGGCGCGGATGGGCAGAGACTCCGTGCTGCTCGTCGAAACGACGAGGTGTAGGACGCACACCTCGTCCCGCGTTGCGGCCTGCACGCACGCACGCATGCACACACACGCACCCACACATACCGACACAAACGTGTACACACCCATGTTGCAAACTCCTAAAAGTGGAAAGCAACGATCATGGTCATGATCAGAATGACAATGATATCGATGTTGTATGTATGTTGTACTTCTTTCGCACCGTACGTAGCCAACCGTGCTAATTCCTAAATGCGATGATTGCGACATCGACGATGACCATGAATACGACAATCAAATGACAAACAATGATGTTGATAACCACAAATGATAATGATTGTGATGACCGAAGTACAATCATGGCGACACCGGCGATGACAACGAAGATGACGACACGGCACCTGCGTGCAGTCGCGACGCAGCACGCGGTAGGCATCGTGTCCCGGCCCAATCTCGGTGCCGTCGTCTCCCACGAGCGTCGGCCCCTCTTCCACCTCCTCCTCGCCCCCCTCGGCGCCCCCCGTGCCGCCCCCTCGCGTGGTGGCACGGACGTGCTGCCACGCTCGCCCGCTCCGGAGGCGCAGGAACTTGAGCTGGACGGTGCCCAGGCCCGGGTACGGCGGGGCCCGCTGGCTCGCCGCCGCACCGCCAACGCCGCCAACGCAGGTGGCGCCGCCGGCCGAGAAGTGGCAGCGAGCGAGCAGTGCGTCGAGCGGGCAGCCCTGGTTGGGGTCGATCCAGTAGTGCCCTGGGCATCGCACGTAGGAGCGTCATCATCATCAGCCGTGGTCTATCCACTTGTGGATGGAGGCCTCCCCTCTTTCAAAGCCGAAAGTCCCATTATCGCACTGGGTCGCTGGCTCGGACCATCCACACCCACTGTCATCACACTGACATTAGCCGGAGGGGACACGGAACGTTACGCCAATGTCACGCCAACGTTGGTCCAACGGTTCTAAACCACACGCCAACGTGGGCCAACGTTGCCTGTTCACTGCGTCCTTCCAAGCTTCCGTAAGGCTCTGGATTGCGTCCAGCCCAAACTCTTAACTTGCAGTGGCGTAGGGTGGTAGGGAATGGGCCCTGGTGGAAGCAAAGAAACTGGGCACCCTCCGCCCCCCTGTCTCTCCGAAGGCCGGAGCCGGGGCCCCTCCAACACGTGGCGCCGGTGCAGCTGCACCGCCTGCACACCCACCGGGAGGGCTCGTTGGGTTCTCCCCGCCACGCGATCGTTGAACCAAATTTTGCGTAATCCGAGTCGCGTGCCGCCACGCGAGACCACCGTCAATCAACTCCCCTCGCTCACGACGAACTCCCGCGTCTCCCGGGTAACGGAGATGGGGGGCGGGCGGGGAGCGGTCGGCGTGGGGGGGGAGGAATGTGGTTGGGGAGGGGAAGTCACGACAGAGAGATCCATTGGGCACATTTATAGAACATTACAAATGCGGATTTTATGATAATCACGTCTAATTGGTACTAACGACCTTTCAGGAAGCGTCTGTGTTTGGGGATGAGTTACGGCCGTGGCTCCTGGAAACGGCGGCTCGCTGCCAGCGGAAGCTCTTCATTAATTAAATAAGTAAACGGTGGCACAAAGTTCATAATACCGGCAACCTTTCCATTTATCTATCACAACAGTGACGGTGCTCTTTTCTTACTGACCGATTTACATGTTGGGGCTCTGGGCCTTTTGCTCAGTAACTGCATAAAACCATTGAGACCACTGCTCTGACGTGTGGCTTCTGGTTGTACCAGTGGCATGACGCGAGTGTGCTGGGCTGTCTGAGTACGTCGTGTGTGTAGTTCTGTCTTTGCACGTGTGTAGTTCGGTGTATGTATGTAGTTCTGTGTGTGTGTGTGTAGTTCTGTGTGTGTAGTTGTGTGTAATTCTGTGTGCGTGTAGTCCTGTGTGTGTAGTTGTGTGTGTGTAGTTGTGTGTAATTCTGTGTGCGTGTAGTCCTGTGTGTGTAGTTGTGTGTGTGTAGTTGTGTGTGTGTATATGTGTGTAATTATGTGTGTGTGTAGTCCTGTGTGTGTGTAGTCCTGTGTGTGTGTAGTCCCGTGTGTGTGTGTAGTCCTGTGTGTATGTGTGTGTGTAGTTCCGTGTGTGTGTGTAGTTCCGTGTGTGTGTGTAGTTCTGTGTGTGTGTAGTCCCGTGTGTGTGTGTAGTCCCGTGTGTGTGTGTAGTCCTGTGTGTATGTGTGTAGTTCTGTTTGTGTGTGTGTGGTTCTGTATGTGTGTGAGTGTAGTTCTGTGTGTTTAACCACTCATTCCGCAGTGGGCAGCGCAGATTGGGTAGACGATTTGTGAATATTCACCGACACCCAGGACTCACCGTCGGCAAGGCCCGGCCGGCACAGCTGCAGCTCGTGGCACGTGGCCGGCGGGTGCTCGCCAACAAGGCCCGGGGGGCCCGGCGCGGACGTGGCCCCGGCTGGTTCCCCCGCGCCGCTCCGCGTGGCCTCGCCCGGGGCCCACGGAGGGCCCCACAGAGGCCAGTCCTCAGGCCACTCCTGCGGGACGATCGCGCCTCGAGAAACCTGGCGCAAAACTCGGGCTGAGTTTCAAATCGAAAAATGTTAAGATTTGGGGAATTTATAAGGACGATTTCGGATCTTTTTGGGGGTTTTATTTTTATCTTGCGCGCTCTGTGGCGTTGTGACGCGTCGTCACGCTCGCAGAAGTGATGCCACCCAACGCCACGCGATGATGATGCCACTCTCCGTAGGAATAAGTATGGAAGCAAGAAAATGTGACCTCGTTTCCTGTGAAGCCAGACTTTGGAATCGATCAGTAACTATTTAATGTTTTCTCACTATTTAATTAATTAATGTAATAAGGTCCCATTTGATTACATTTTTCAGATGAATCTGACGTCCCGCGAGACTAGGGATGTGTTCCCAATTCTTAATATTATTTAAACAGCTTAGACTTAATCTTAAAATTGGGAACGCTTCCCTTCCTCTACCCAGTCGTCGTGGGACAAATTCACGTTCTGGAGATTGCAGGCCCAGGGCTGAATCGCCCGGAGGCACCCGGATCTCGGAAGCTAAGCAGGACTTAGCCGGAAAGCGCTTGGGCGGGTATCCACCTCGCATAGAAGAGGTGCTATAGGTTGCCGCGGGGTATTTTGCAGGTAGCGGAGGTCAGTGCAGCAAGATTCATCGTTGTACTGTACTTCTATGCTCCAACATCCTCCCTTCACTAACCCGCGCTGACCAGCATGGCAAGAGTAAGGTCTAACAACCCCCAAAACCCGTGGGGAGGCCCTCATCCAGCAGTGCGTGTACCCAGCCCCAACGTGAAGGCCGTCTCGAGCGCCGTCCGTTCGGTGTCTCCCCCACACACCGCGCCGCGCTCACCCAGGAGGGCCGTGCCGTAGCGCCAGGGCGGTGGTGTCCGAGTCCCGTCGATGGACCTGCAGGGCCGGGGGGCCCCGGAGGCCCGGGGGGGCCCTGAACACAGACACACGCACGGGAAGAGCGGCGTGAGTTCATGAACTCACGCTGTCCTCCTCCCCCCGCCACCAAATCATCATCATCGTCGTCGCCGCCACCCCATCCATTAATGCCGCGCCGCTCATAAAGCTGTCAAGGGCTCTAATCGGGATGGAAGTGACTGCCTCTGTGTGCACCTGTTAAATACCCGTGGAGACGGCGGCGCAGGAACGACGTGGCCGCGCATGTAATTAATCCCTAATTGCTCTTAACGAGCGGTGGAGGGCCACGGCTGGAGCGCGTGTCTGCTAGCGGCGCGGGGAGCGGCGGCTCCAGCGGTTAGCGCGCCGCACCCCGAACACGGCGACCCGAGCTCCATTCCAGCTCGGGCCCAACACCGGCGATGAACATCGGAGCCGCTCCCGGTCCTGGGCCTTCCGTAGGTTGACTCAGACCTTAAATGACCACCTGGTGCGGTGTGTAACATCGCTACAGGAGAGACAAAGACGGTCGGGTCGGGCGTGGTCCTGGCCACGCCCTCCCCTCGTGTGCTCAGTGTTGGCATTCAAAGGTGCCCGATAACAGTTCTTGCCCCAACAGTGGGTTACGACTCTACGGGGGATCATCTTTGTGCGGTCCGTGCGTGCGTGTGTCCGTGAGAGCGTTGGCACTCACCGAGGGCCCCCTATCCCCTCGCTGGCCCCGTATCCCCTTCTCCCCCTGGCAGGGATGAACACGGTACGAGCGACCCGCACGGCAGCCACGCGTGACGGCGGGAGCGGAGAGACGAGACAACGGTCGGCATTTACACGGCAGAGGAACGCGACCTTCCGGACACTTCGTAGCAAAAACATGCGGCTCTTGTACGAGAGAAGTAAAACAGCGCGACAGATGGGAAAGAAAAATGAAATAAAAAACAATGAATTATAATCAACCACTTTAGGCGTGCGTGGGGCACGCGTAATAACAACCCGGATAACAATGACGATATTCTTTGGGTCTTTCAGTAAAGTCACGTAGATAGGACCGATCTACGTGACTTTACCGAAAGACCCAAAGAATATTAATTCCTGCAGTCGCGAAAGCTTTAAGTCACGATTGAACAGTGATTATAACGTAACAATAATTATTGTATTTTATATACAGCGACATTCGTGCAAGTTGCATCTCAAGACGCTGAAACCGCGTAGACTTTAAATATAGTCTGAGGCACAACACAGAGGCACAACACAGAGGCACAACACAGAGGCACAACACAGAGGCACAACACAGAGGCACAACACAGAGGCACAACACAGAGGCACAACACAGAGGCACAACACAGAGGCACAACACGAACGAGATATAGTACAGGGTATGGAGGTGAACACAGCACGAACCAGTCACCACACCACGGAGACACGACGCAGATACACAACACGAAGCAGGTAGGGTGGCAATTAAACACTGACATTGAGCACTGCTTGGCCATTGGAAAGGAATTTGGAATTTCACACCACTGGCTCAGGGCCGTCAAATGCGCAGGATACGAGCATTGCCCCATACTCAGCCCAGTGGAAACCACTCGCACTGCTGAATATGCATGAAATATATATTCATGGGTTTCACATTATTTTCTGAAAGTAGAAAAGACTTTATGAGAATATATTCTAGATTTGAAGCTTTCGTGACTGCAAGGATTCATACTCTTAGATTTTTTCGATAAAGGCACGTAGGTAAAAAATAATAATAAAATAATAAATGAAAATAACTCAATTAAATCACGACGTTTCGGAGACAACACAAGTCTCCGTCTTCAGGTGGGACCGTCACAGCCACATTTATGAGAATAAACATTTACCTTTTTTCCAAACATTCCCTGGAGGAAGAAAAAAAACACACAAACAATGATTAATAACGATGATGAGAAAAACGACAGAATCACAACAATAATATTCTGTGGTTAGCTATGAAAGCGTCCCCGAGTCTCAAGACTGCTTATCAAGAGGGCGCAGCTACTTTGGGAAGTTTGGCCTTGAATTCCATTTGAAATCGGAGTTGGGCTTTGTGTGGGAGGAAAACCTGTAGGATGAGTGGTGAGTGAGGAGCTGAGAGAGTGAGGGGCGGGGGGGAGTGAGGGCGGGGGAGTGAGGGGCGGGGGGGAGTGAGGGGCCGGGGGAGTGAGGGGCGGGGGGGAGTGAGGGGCGGGGGGAGTGAGGGGCGGGGGAGTGAGGGGCCGGGGGAGTGAGGGGCGGGGGGAGTGAGGGGCGGGGGGAGTGAGGGGCGGGGGGAGTGAGGGCGGGGGAGTGAGGGGCGGGGGGAGTGAGGGGCGGGGGGAGTGAGGGGCGGGGGGAGTGAGGGGCGGGGGAGTGAGGGGCGGGGGGAGTGAGGGGCGGGGGGAGTGAGGGCCGGGGGAGTGAGGGGCGGGGGGAGTGAGGGGCGGGGGGAGTGAGGGGCGGGGGGAGTGAGGGCGGGGGAGTGAGGGGCGGGGGGAGTGAGGGGCGGGGGAGTGAGGGGCGGGGGGAGTGAGGGCGGGGGAGTGAGGGGCCGGGGGGAGTGAGGGGCGGGGGGAGTGAGGGCGGGGGAGTGAGGGGCGGGGGGAGTGAGGGGCCGGGGGAGTGAGGGGCGGGGGGGGAGTGAGGGGCGGGGGGAGTGAGGGGCGGGGGGAGTGAGGGCGGGGGGAGTGAGGGGCGGGGGGAGTGAGGGGCGGGGGAGTGAGGGGCGGGGGGAGTGAGGGGCGGGGGAGTGAGGGGCGGGGGGAGTGAGGGGCGGGGGGAGTGAGGGGCGGGGGGGAGCGAGGGGCGGGGGGAGTGAGGGGCGGGGGGAGTGAGGGGCGGGGGGAGTGAGGGGCGGGGGGAGTGAGGAGCTGAGAGAGTGAGGGGCGGGGGAGTGAGGGCGGGGGAGTGAGGGGCGGGGGGGAGTGAGGGGCGGGGGAGTGAGGGCGGGGGAGTGAGGGAGGCGGGGGGAGTGAGGGGCGGGGGGAGTGAGGGGGCGGGGGGGGAGTGAGGGGCGGGGGGAGTGAGGGGCCGGGGGAGGAGTGAGGGGCGGGGGGAGTGAGGGGCCGGGGGAGTGAGGGGCGGGGGGAGTGAGGGGGAGGGCGGGGGGAGTGAGGGGCCGGGGGGAGTGAGGGGCGGGGGGAGTGAGGGGCGGGGGGGAGTGAGGGGCGGGGGGAGTGAGGGGCGGGGGGAGTGAGGGGCGGGGGAGTGAGGGGCGGGGGGAGTGAGGGGGCGGGGGAGTGAGGGGCGGGGGGGAGTGAGGGGCGGGGGGAGTGAGGGGCGGGGGGAGTGAGGGCGGGGGGAGTGAGGGGCGGGGGGAGTGAGGGGGCGGGGGGGAGTGAGGGCGGGGGAGTGAGGGGCGGGGGGAGTGAGGGGCGGGGGAGTGAGGGGCGGGGGGGAGTGAGGGCGGGGGAAGTGAGGGGCCGGGGGAGTGAGGGGGCGGGGGGAGTGAGGGCGGGGGGAGTGAGGGGCGGGGGGAGTGAGGGGCCGGGGGGAGTGAGGGGCGGGGGGAAGGTGAGGGGCGGGGGGAGTGAGGGGCGGGGGGAGTGAGGGGCGGGGGGAGTGAGGGGCGGGGGGAAGTGAGGGGCGGGGGGAGTGAGGGGCGGGGGGAGTGAGGGGCGGGGGGAGTGAGGGGCGGGGGGAGTGAGGGGGCGGGGGGAGTGAGGGGCGGGGGGAGTGAGGGGCCGGGGGATGGGAGGGGGAGGGCGGGGGGAGCGAGGGGCGGGGGGAGTGAGGGGCGGGGGGGGAGCGAGGGGCGGGGGGAGTGAGGGGCGGGGGGAGTGAGGGGCGGGGGGAGTGAGGGGCGGGGGGGAGTGAGGGGCGGGGGGAGTGAGGAGCTGAGAGAGTGAGGGGCGGGGGGAGTGAGGGGCGGGGGAGTGAGGGGGCGGGGGGGGGGGGGAGTGAGGGGCCGGGGGGGAGTGAGGGGCGGGGGAGTGAGGGGCGGGGGGGAGTGAGGGGCGGGGGGAGTGAGGGGCGGGGGGAGTGAGGGCGGGGGAGTGAGGGGCCGGGGGGAGTGAGGGGCGGGGGGGAGTGAGGGGCGGGGGGAGTGAGGGCGGGGGAGTGAGGGGCGGGGGGGAGTGAGGGGCGGGGGGAGTGAGGGGCCGGGGGGAGTGAGGGGCCGCGGGGGGAGCGAGGGGCGGGGGGGGAGTGAGGGGCGGGGGGAGTGAGGCGCGGGGGGAGTGAGGGGCGGGGGAGTGAGTGGGGTGAGTGAGGAGAGGAGTTGGCTGCCACTCACTGGTAAACCCAGCAGCCCCTGTGACCCGGGCAGACCCTGAGACCCGACATCGCCCTGCAGACAACACAACAACACAAAACATACACAACATAAAACAACACGCACTCAACCCATGATAACACAGGCAGTCAGATTCCACTTTTCTCTGGTGAGTATAGTCTGTGAGTGTGGTGAGTGTACGTGGTGAGTGTATTCAGTACCTGCGGTCCCTTGGCTCCAGCGGTACCAGCTTCTCCAATACCACCCGTGGGCCCCTGCAGATAGACACATACACTGTCACACAAAGATCCCCCGTATAGCCTTTAACAGACTGTTGGGGCAAGTGCTGTCAGCGTGCACCTATGAAGGCCGGCACGGCACACGAGGGGGTGGGTGGTCAGCACCACGCCCGACCGGTTTTATCGCCCCAGTGGCAATGTTTACACACCGCACCAGGTACTCATTTGAGGCTGAGTCGACCCAGGGGAGGCCCAAGACCGGTTCAGATAATCGTTACCGTGAGCGGGAATCGAACTCGAGTCACTGGGTTCGCAACACAGTGCACTAACCGCTACACCACCGCCCCCCTACGTAGACACAGACAATTGTATATTCAAATAAACACACCCACACACACACAGTCACTCACACAGTCACTCCCTGACAGTCACTCACACAGTCACTCACCCAGCCACTCACACAGTCACTCACACAGTCACTCACCCAGCCACTCACCCAGTCACTCACACAGCCACTCACCCAGTCACTCACACAGTCACTCACTCAGTCACTCACACAGTCACTCACACAGTCACTCACCCAGTCACTCACTCAGTCACTCACACAGTCACTCACCCAGTCACTCACTCAGTCACTCACACGGTCACTCAGACAGTCACTCACTCAGTCACTCACACAGTCACTCACCCAGTCACTCTCTCACCTTGGGCCCCGTGCGTCCCTTCTCCCCCGTGGGCCCCACCTCTCCCTGCACCCCCTGACAACGAAATGAACACCGCCTCAAACATGGCAATACACCCCCCCACCCCCCTCAATTCCCCCCCTCCCCCCAGTTCCCCCCATCTCATACCGTCCCTCCAACCCCCAACCCACACTCCGACATTTGACGTCAATTAAAACTTAGCAATTACTCACACAACACCACCACCACGACCACTACCACCACCACCACCACTGACATCATCACCCTTCATGGAGTCAAGGCTGGGATTAGGGTTGGGGTGACAGTGTTCAGTATAGGGATGGGTTAGAGATCGGGATAGGGTTAGTGTTGGGGTTAGGGTTCGTCTAAGGGACAGGGGTGGGGTTAGTGTTGGGGTTAGGGTTAGTCTAAGGCATAGGGGCGGGGTTAGTGTTGGGGTTAGGGTTAGTCTAAGGCATAGGGGCGGGGTTAGCTTTGGGGTTATTTTGAAGTCACCTGGAAACGATTCAGTGGGAAAACAATCCCTGGGTCATGCTCCTCAGGGAATGTGACTTAGCCAAGCAAAACGAGAACTAGAATCCCCCAGAGAGAGCAGGAGAGAGAGAGAAAGAGAGCGGGAGAGAGAGCGGAAAGAGAGAGAGTGTGGGAGAGAGACAGAGGGCGAGGGGCAGCCGTAGTCCGAGAAGAAGAGAGCCTCGCGAGTGGGGGAACGTCCGGCGACATCTCACGCACCCCGGGCCCCGGGGTCCCCGCGTCTCCCGCCTCGGCCCCCGCTCCCGGGGGTCCCTGGAGGAGCAACAAGGGGGGGGGGGGGTCCAAGTTGGTTTTGTTTGTGCGAGGTGAGAAGTCAAGAGAACAGTACGACCCTCATTTGTATGGCGAGTGACCTGGGGTCACTACAAAGACAAAGTCCAGCAATGCGGTAAACAGGAATCGGAGTAAAAACGAACTCGAGATGGAGGACTTCTGACGCGGTGGTCAACCACGATAATGTGAAATACATTTACAGCGAGGAGAGTGAACTCGGACAAATCACTTGAAAAAAAAATGTTCTGAGTAAAATTGAGTTCGAGAAACATCAACGCGGACATCGTAGGGCGATGATTGCACGAGTGTGGACAGCCGTGAAACACGACCACACGTGGTGGGGAGGAGGGACAGAGGTGGGGGTAGGAGATGTGGGGGGGGGGGGGGGAGAGGGGGGGGGACCGATCATGAGCAGGAGGAGTCACCGGGAATCCTGAAGGTCCGGGGGTCCCCTCGCTGCCAACCGGGCCCTGCGTGCCCTGTGGGGGGCACGGTACAACTGTGACAGCTGTTACAGCACAGGTGTTACAGCTGTTACAACACAACTGCTACAGCTGTTACAACACAGCTGTTACAGCTGTTACAACACAGGTGTTACAGCTGTTACACCAAAGGTGTTACAGCTGTTACACCAAAGGTGTTACAGCTGTTACACCAAAGGTGTTACAGCTGTTACAACACAGCTGTTACAGCTGTTACAGCTGTTACAACACAGGTGTTACAGCTGTTACAGCACAGGTGTTACAGCTGTTACAGCACAGGTGTTACAGCTGTTACAACACAGGTGTTACAGCTGTTACAACACAGGTGTTACAGCTGTTACAGCTGTTACAGCTGTTACAGCTGTTACAACACAGGTGTTACAGCTGTTACAGCTGTTACAACACAGGTGTTACAGCTGTTAGAGCACAGCTGCTACAGCTGTTACAACACAGCTGTTACAGCTGTTACAGCTGTTACAACACAGGTGTTACAGCTGTTACAACACAGCTGTTACAGCTGTTACAGCTGTTACAACACAGGTGTTACAGCTGTTACAACACAGGTGTTACAGCTGTTACAACACAGGTGTTACAGCTGTTACAACACAGCTGTTACAGCTGTTACAGTACAGCTGTTACAGCTGTTACAGTACAGCTGTTACAGCTGTTACAGTACAGCTGTTACAGCAGCACGCAGCACCCCCAACCCTCACGTTGTCCAGAACCCGAACTTCAACCTTGGCCTTATGCCTCATGCTGCCCCCACACCAAACCCTAACCTTAGACTTGAACTCTAACCCTACAACCTAACCCTACACCCTACAACCTAACCCTACACCCTACAACCTAACCCTACACCCAAACCCTACAACCTAACCCTACACCCAAACCCTACACCCTACAATTTAACCCTACACCCAAACCCTACACCATACAACCTATCCCTACACCAAAACCCTACAACCTAAAACTACACCGAACCCGAACAATACAACCTAACCCTACACCCAAACCCTATATCCGAACCCTACAACAAAACCCAACACCCTACACCCGAGCTCTACACCATCACCCTACACCCTAGCCCTGTGTCACCGCCCTGACGAACCCCAGGTCTCCGTGGCTCGCGACGCGAGGTGTCTGATTGGCGGCGTCGTTACCTTGGACCCGGGGTGGCCCCCCACTCCTGCCGGACCTGGGGGGCCCGGCTCTCCCTGCAACGCCAGCGCGGTCACGAGCAACGCGGCAACACCAACAACAACAACAACGACGACAATCATCAACAAAAACAACAACAACCGCAGTCGCCAACAAACACACAACATCAACACACAAACACCGCCACATCAACACTGTCAGCGAATCACAACCGTCATCGCGTTACACACCCCCACCAGCCATCGCCATCAACACAATCACCGCCAACACCATCAACAACGCCACCACCTACGACTGCCACCAACCACTGGCTGAAATTAATACCTGCGCACACACAAATACAAAGACCCCCCCGTATAGCCTTACCATACTCTAGGGGCAAGTGCTGTTAGTGAGCGCCTACGAAGGCCGGCACGGCACGTGAAGCGGGGATGGGTGGCCATCACCACGCATGAGGCCGAGTCGACCTAGGGGAAGCCCAGCGCCAGTCGAGATATTCGTCGCTGAGCAAGGATCAAACTCGGGTCACCGGGTTCGTTGCACAGTGCGCTCCCGCTCCCCACAATACGCAGAGACACACACACACACAGCATGTACACACACACACACATACACACATCCTGACATAGGCACCGCCACCCACAGGGCTTCATCTCAGGCAGGTTTGTCTGCGATGACATTGACACACCCGGCACACCACATCCACCAGACCTCTCGCTATGGCTGTGGCTACTCAAGTCTCAAGCAACATACACCAGAAACCCAGCGACATAGACGAACATTCAGTGAGCAACGTAACTATACATTAATATTACAATTACACCCCAAGCTACACTCACCCTGAGCCGCTCACCCACTCACCTGCTCACTCACTCACTCACCCACCCACTCACTCACATACTCAACCAATCACTCACCCACTCACTCACGCACTCACCCAATCATTCACTCACTTACCCACTCAATGACGCACTCACCCAATCACTCACTCACCCGCTCACTCACCCACTCACCTGCGCTCCTCGAGTTCCTGGTGAGCCCCTCCTTCTGTAGCCTCTCTCGCCCTGCACACACGCAGATGTACAAAGACAAAGATCCCCAGTGTAGCCTACACATACTGTCGGAGCAAGTGCTGTTAGCGGGTACCTACCATCTCCTCACCAATCCACCACTTCCTCACCTTTGACCCCGGGATCCCAGCTGGACCCTCGAGCCCTGGCAGCCCTAAAGGACCCTGAAAATAGCGTGCAGACACACACACACGCACACACACACACGCACATACACACAGGAATATAGACTCATGCGCCTGGACTCACATGCATACAAAGTTCCCCCTCCCCCTCGTACAGCCTTTAACAGACTCTTGGGACAAGTTAGCGAGCACCTATTAAGGCCAGCACGGCACACCGGGGGGGGGGGGGGTGTGCGGCCAACGCCACGCCCGATCGCCTTTGTCTCCCCAGTGCGGCTGTTTACACACCGCACCAGGTGCTCATGCAACCTAGAGGAGGCCCATTACCGGTTGAGATAATCGTCCCCGATATTGTCCAAGAGCTTGAATCGACCTTGGGCCGGCGGGTTCGTGGCAGGCCGATTTGGCAATCCGGCACTCACGAAATCAACATCCGAAATGTCGCGCGGCGGCGGCTACGGCGATGAGGGCGGAGGCGGCCACGGCCACGGCGGCGATGGCCACGGCCACGGCGGCGATGGCCACGGCCACGGCGGCGATGGCCACGGCCACGGCGGCGATGGCCACGGCCACGGCGAGCGTCTCGCTGCGTCTCGGCGCCGCGGTGCGGCCTAGAGGGCCCCGCGAGCCGCAGCTGCTAAGGGGAGCACTCACCTGAACCCCCACGCCGCCCACAGGCCCCCACGGACCCCTGCTCCCCGTGGCCCCCTGTGGCACACACACACAGACAAAGGTCCCCCCGTATAGCCTCAACAGATTGTTGGGGCAAGTGCTGCGAGCGAATTGCACCGATGAAGGCCTTCGTCACGCTCAAAGTGGAGATGCAGCGACGGAATCGGCTCGTGTATCGCCTGACCATGAATGATGGTGACGGCTTGTGAGGCCTTAATTCTGCAGTGGATAGATCGTGGCTATTGCTGATGATGATGGTGATCACAATGACGACGGTGATGACTTGTGTTCCATGTACAGTGATTGTACCGGGGATCCTGGGGGGCCCCGGGGCCCCGCCGGCCCCTTGGGCCCCTCCGCTCCCTCGTGGCCCAGCTCCCCCGTCGTCCCTCGGTCGCCCTTTAACCCCCGGGCCGCGTGAGGTCCCCTCAGTCCCCGGAACCCCTTCTCGCCCGCTGGTCCCACAACGCCCTGGGAAAGAACAAAGACAAAGATTCCCCGTGTAGGCTTAGTAGACTGTTGGGGGCAAGTGCCGTTAGCGATGCACCTATGGAGGGGGTGGGGGACCAGCACACCGCGCGTGACCGCTTTTGTCTCCCCAGTGACAAAGGCGGCTTGTGAAGGCCTCCATCCAGCAGTGGATTGAGCATGGCTGCTGCTGCTGCTCATCACGGTGCTGACTATGCATTACCTGGATTCCTGGGGGGCCCCTGTCCCCTTTCTCCCCGACCTCTCCTGGTGGACCCTGTACACGCCACACGGCAAGAGACAACGACGCCCTGGGTAGCCTCGCTCGAGGGGGTGGGGTGGCCAGCACACCCCGCCATGTGTACACGCCACTCAGCGAGGGTGACGCCACCACGCTGCCTGTGCCAGGCTAGGTGCACTTCGGGGCAGTCACGTGCACTGTGGAAGGTGCAGGAGGTCACCAGACAGAGGCACGTGCTATGGCCAACATTGCCTTGAACAGACTGTGTGGGAAAGTGCTGTGAACGAGAACCGATTCAGGCCAACACGTACAGTATTTATAAACACACACCATTTATAGACACGCCACACACACAACACATCTTTGTACACAAAACAAGTAAAGACAAAGATCCGCCCCTCTTGGCCTTCACAGACTCTTGGTGCAAGTGCTGTTAGCGAGCATCTTTTTGAGGCCAGAACGGTACACGAGGGGGTGGGTCGCCAGCACCTCACCCTACCGCCTTTGTCTCCCCAGTGGCGATGTTGACACACCGCACCAGGTACTCATTTGAGGCTGAGTCTACCTGGGGGAGGCCCAGGACCGGTTCAAATAATCGTCACCGGTGTTAGCCGTGAGCAGGAATCGAACTCGGGTCGCCGAGTTTGTAGTGGAGCACGCTAACCGCTGCACCACCACTCCCTTTTATAGACTCGCACTGACACACACTCACACGTATATCCACCCACAACCACACACATTAATAGACACGCACACACTCACACGTGTATCCACCCACAACCACACACATTAATAGACACGCACACACACACACGTGTATCCACCCACAACCACGCACATTAATAGACACGCACACACTCACACGTGTATCCACCAGAGGTGTGGACTCGAGTCATGTGACTTGGACTCGAGTCAGACTCGAGTCATGAATTTGATGACTTGCGACTCGACTTGGACTTGCATAACAATGACTTTGTCCCACCTCTGAGATGTGGACTCGAGTCATGTGACTTGGACTCGAGTCAGACTCGAGTCATCAATTTGATGACTTGCGACTCGACTTGGACTTGCATAACAATGACTTTGTCCCACCTCTGGTATCCACCCACAACCACACACATTAATAGACACGCACACACTCACACGTGTATCCACCCACAACCACACACATTAATAGACACGCACACACACACACGTGTATCCACCCACAACCACGCACATTAATAGACACGCACACACACACACGTGTATCCACCCACAACCACGCACATTAATAGACACGCACTCACACTCACACGCGCAGCCACGGGAGGTTGCTACGGCTGCGGGATGTCAGGAGCGACGTCTCCACGACGTCCACCGCTGCTGCACGTGACGCGTCACGCGCTGCTGCACGTGACGCGTCACGCTGCTGCACATGACGCGTCACGCGCTGCTGCACGTGACGTGTCACGCTGCTGCACGTGACGCGTCACACGCTGCTGCACATGACGTGTCACGCTGCTGCACGTGACGCGTCACACGCTGCTGCACATGACGTGTCACGCTGCTGCACGGATCGCTCTGCACAGCAGTGGGAAACTCAGATCTCGTCTGTGAGTGAGTGTGAGTGTGTGTGAGAGTGTGTGTGAGTGTGTGAGAGTGAGTGTGTGAGTGAGTGTGTGAGTGAGTGTGTGTGCAAGTGTGTGTGAGAGTGTGTGTGCGAGTGTGTGAGAGTGAGTGTGTGAGTGAGTGTGTGAGTGAGTGTGTGTGCGAGTGTGTGTGCGAGTGTGTGTGCAAGTGTGTGTGTGAGTGTGTGTGTGAGTGTGTGAGAATGAGTGTGTGAGTGTGTGCGAGTGAGTGTGTGAGAGAGTGCGTGTAAGTGTGTGTGTGAGTGAGTGTGTGAGTGAGTGTGTGAGTGTGTGTGAGTGTGTGCGAGTGTGTGAGAGTGAGTGTGTGAGTGAGTGCGTGTGAGTGTGTGTGTGAGAGTGAGTGTGTGTGTGAGTGTGTGCGAGTGTGTGTACCTGCATCCCGCCCGTTCCGCCCCTCCCCCTTGCACCCCTTCCCCCCGTCTCCCCCTGCACACGGGGAGACCACAACCCCGGGTAATGATTGTGATGGTGGAGATGATGGCAGTGATGTTAGTGGTGATGGCAATAATGATGACGATGATGATGGCAGTGGTGTTAGTGGTGATGGTAATAATGATGACGATGATGATGGCAGTGGTGTTAGTGGTGATGGTAATAATGATGACGATGATGATGGCAGTGGTGTTAGTGGTGATGGTAATAATGATGACGATGATGATGGCAGTGGTGTTAGTGGTGATGGTAATAATGATGACGATGATGATGGCAGTGGTGTTAGTGGTGATGGCAATAATGATGACGATGATGATGGCAGTGGTGTTAGTGGTGATGGTAATAATGATGACGATGATGATGGCAGTGATGTTAGTGGCGATGGCAATAATGATGACGATGATGATGGCAGTGATGTTAGTGGTGATGGCAATAATGATGACGATGATGATGGCAGTGATGTTAGTGGCGATGGCAATAATGATGACGATGATGATGGCAGTGATGTTTGTGGCGATGGCAATAATGATGACGATGATGATGGCAGTGATGTTAGTGGTGATGGCAATAATGATGACGATGATGATGGCAGTGATGTTTGTGGCGATGGCAATAATGATGACGATGATGATGGCAGTGATGTTAGTGGTGATGGTAATAATGATGACGATGATGATGGCAGTGATCTTAGTCGTGATGGCAATAATGATGACGATGATGATGGCAGTGATGTTAGTGGTGATGGTAATAATGATGACGATGATGATGGCAGTGATGTTTGTGGCGATGGCAATAATGATGACGATGATGATGGCAGTGATGTTAGTGGTGATGGCAATAATGATGACGATGATGATGGCAGTGATCTTAGTCGTGATGGCAATGATGATGATGATGGCAGTGATGTTAGTGGTGATGACAATAACGATGACGATGATGATGGCAGTGATGTTAGTGGTGATGGCAATAATGATGAAGATGATGATGGCAGTGATGTTAGTGGTGATGACAATAACGATGACGATGATGATGGCAGTGATGTTAGTGGTGATGGCAATAATGATGAAGATGATGATGGCAGTGATGTTAGCGGTGATGGCAATAATGATGATGCTGATGATGGCAGTGATGTTAGTGGTGATGGCAATAATGATGACGATGATGATGGCAGTGATGTCAGTGGTGATGGCAATAATGATGATGATGATGGTAGTGATGATAGTGGTGATGGCAATAATGATGACGATGATGATGGTAGTGATGTTAGTGGTGATGACAATAATGATGATGCTGATCATCATTATCATGATGTCAAAAGTGTGGATCACGATAATGACGGTGACGACGGTGACGATGAGGACGATGGCGGTGGTGGCGAGTGACGAGGTGGTGCTCTACCTCTTCTCCCGGGGGCCCACCGGGGCCCGCGGGTCCCGGGAGCCCTGGGGGTCCCTGCAAACGGCGCGACAGAAACCAAATCAACAACAACAACAACTCCCGAGATCCGACCCCCTGCTTCCAAAGATCAGAATGAGAGTTATGTGTTTATGGTGGAGGAATCCGACGAGCTATGAAGCTCTTTTCACAGGTGTCCGTCATCTGATGGACGCGCCAAGACCGCGAGGGCAGGGATAATTAAGACAAAGATCCCCTCAACAGGCTGCGGAGGCACGTGCTGTTAGCGAGCACCTATGGAGACCGGCACGGCACACGGCTGAGTCTACCAAGGGATAGGCCCAGGACTGGTTCAGATATTGGCTGTTGGCCGTGAGCTGGAATCGAACTCGGGTGGCCGGGTCCGTAGTGCGCTAACCACTGCGCACAGCGTGGCAAATCTCATCCAGCAGTGGAGTGGCAAGGGAGCCGAGCGGCGTGAACTTACGTTTACTCCGGGAAGACCCCCTCGGCCAGGACCCCCCGGGACACCAGACGAACCCTGAAACAACAGCAGCAAAACAGCACAGAATGGGTGCGTGCATGCACCTAGCCTGGCACCAGGGTTGTCAATGGGTTCATAGCCACTGAGTGAAAAAATGCAGCTATTGTTATTGTTTGTAGTGATGTGTGTGTGCGTGTGTGTTTGTGCACATAGCCTGGCACAAGCGCCGTGGTGACGTCACCACCACTTTGTGGCGAATGTTGGTTGTTGTTGTTGTTGTTGTGCACTGCACTGGCCATGAGTATGAACAACACTTGCTCCAACAGTCCGTGTCGGCTACACCGGACGGCTTTGTCTCTCTCACGTACGGATGTCCCGGCGCGCGCGCATGCTGTATGTAATAAGAGCCATTTAAGGCTGAGTCGACCTTCGGGAGGCACAGAACAATGAGACTGGGTGCGTGGGTTGGCAAAGGGGCTCACCACAAACCCCGAGCTCCCCGTCTCTCCCCGGGGCCCAGGGGCCCCTCTGAGCCCGGGGAGGCCCCTGTTGCCTAGGAGACCGGGCGGGCCCCGAGATCCCTCCGTGCCCCACTCCCCTCTCTCCCCGAGGTCCCCTCTGGGGCCCAGTGGCCCAACGTGCCCCTGATGGGAAATCATAATTAGCATCATCATCACAATATCGCAATTACCATTATCCGTTCTTTTTCCATTAAAAGCGAGAGTCCCATGTAAGTGTTAACATTTTTTTAAGCCCCCTGCAATTACGGCGCTCACTCGATACCGACTCCACACCACCGGGGAAATGCACGCACACACGTATTCTTAACCACCGATTCGCTAACTCCAGTACTTGTGAGTCACCGCCACCGCCCCGGTAAACATGTTGGGTCACCGTCGATTCTGAGCGAGACCGCTGCCATCGACCCCTGTGGAGGGAGGCCTCTGCTGTGAAACTGGAGCTGGTCAAACGACCGTGCCCAGGTGCAGTGACATAGAATGGGTCACTACGGCGCGTAGCGCTGGTCACTGACAGAGAGAGGGAATGTGGCCTAACGCTGACCTCCCGGCAGAGCGGGGCGTGGCAGCCGCTCTGCCGGCAGAGCAATGCCACGGAGGGGGTCACGAGGGCGTGTGGCGCTGGCTGCTGGCAGAAGGGGGCAAATGAGGACGTGGCACCCGGGCCGGCTGGTGGAGCACGCGACAGGCCGGGGTAAAGGATGTGGGGCAGAGATGACCAAGGGGACACGTGGAAGGTGGCCCAGAACCTTCTGGTGGGTTCCAGATGGGGGCGTGGCCGAGGGCGAAGCCAGGCCTCGCCAGGGGGCATAAAAGGGAAGTCCCGAGGCTGGATCGGGGCTGTCTGTCGGTGGAAAGGAACCCGAGGTGCTACGTCTTTGTCTCCGGCGTCGTGGGGCAGACAGCGTGTCGGCTGCTCTGACCCGTTTATAGTTACCCCGTGTGTGAACGGTGTTACGAGTGTAGGATAAACGCGTGTTGTCTCCTACTATTAGTGTCTCAGAAGTGACTCACTACACAGGGATAGAAACCGCTCCACACATCATCAGCATACGTAACATGGTCGACCAATAGGGAGCCATCCCTCGATAACACCCGGGCATCGATCATGTACAAACACAAAGACAAAGATCCCCCAGATAGCCTCTAAAAGACTGTTGGGGCAAGTGCTGTTAGCGAGCACCTATGAAGGCAGGCACAGCACAGGAAGGGGTGGGTGGCCGACACCACGCGCGGCCGCCTTTGTCTCCCTCGTGACGATGTTCACACATCGCAGCAGGTACTCATTTGAGGCTGAGTCGACTTATGGGAGGCCCAGGACCGGTTCCGAGAATCGTAATTGGTGTTGGCCATGAGCGGGAATTGAACCCGGGTCGCCAGGTTCGAAGCGTAGTGTGCTAACCGCTACACTACCGCTCCCCACACACGTACACACACACGTACACACACACACATACACACACGTACACACACACATACACACACGTACACACACCTGAACTCCGCGATCTCCAGGGCTCCCCTCCGCCCCCGGATCTCCGTCCTCCCCCTGCTCCCCCACAGCCCCCTTGTGGCCCTGATCCCCTGGGTGGCCTCGGGCACCCTGCTTGCACAGATAGGGGCATGAACACACACACACACACGTACACACACACACACACACCCACATACACACACACACACCCACATACACGTACACACACGTACACACACGTACACACACAGCCAATGCGTGTGGCCCCCGTGCAGCCTTGACACTGCTGGGGCAGGTGCCGTTGGCGAGCACCTCTTGACATCGTCACGGTGGGTGGCCAGCACCAGGGTTGTGCCGCGCGAGTATTTGGTGTGGCGATCCTCATACCGCCACACCAGGCACTCATGTGTAGGCCAACTCGACGTGGGAGAGGCCCAGGATGGGTTCAGATATCACTCTCCTCCGCACAGCGAAAATAGAAATACAGAGTCGTAGCGATGTGGGCTGAGAGGGAGAGAGGAATCGCTTGAAATGTCAATCGTCTGGAGCGGACTTTGTCTGCACTTGGCCGTGGGCGGACCGCGTGAGTGTCGAGGCGTCCTGGGACACACCACGCCCCCCCCCCACCCCCCGCATCAATAAGCCTTCTACTGCGTGATGTATGGAGTGAGCTTTAATGCGTTTACACACACACTCTCGTATACTTACACACACACACAAAACAAAGATCCTTCGTAGAGCCTTAACAGCCCGTTGGGGCAAGTATTGGTAGCGAGCTCTTATCAAGGCCGGAGCCGCACCAGGACGGAGCGTGGCCATGCAACACGCCCCCACGGCCGCCTTTGTCTCCCCAGTGTTGATGTTTTCACACACCGTACCGGATACTCACTCGAGGCTGAGTCGACTTAGGGGAGGCTCACAACAGGTTCAGATACGACTTGTCACGTGCAAACAACACCCTGGTTGAAATGTGTGCCCGTGACATGGCCATTAAGAACGCCCTGAGCTACCAGGCCACTTGGGCTTTCTGATCCAACGCCCTTTGTGAACACGTCATCGCTGTAGCGATGGTCATGGTCACATGTAACAGGGTCATGATAATCATGGGGGTCGCAGGTCACGAGTCACAATGTGATGGGAATTCGATTTTTTTTAGGTCAAGTAAATGGGGTCATGGGTCACGGGCTCACAGGGTTACAGGCCTTGAGAATAATGTGATGCCATGTAAACAGGGTCACAGGTCACGAGGTCATAGATGGTGATGCCACAGGTCACGGAGTCACAGGTCACGAGGTCATGAGAATCACGTGATGTCATGGGATCGTAGGCCATTGGGTCACAGGTCACGAGGTGACACGGTCACGCTCACCTCAGCCCCCTTGTCGCCGGCGCGCCCTTGCCGGCCCAGGGGCCCCGGGGAGCCCTGCGGGGAGACGCGGCCAGCGTACACGGCACATCAGAGGGGGGTTACCTCGGGTTCTCAGTCGGCAATGGTTGGCGTCTCGCTGCCCGCGGGGCCGGACGGCAAAGGGGAAACACCGAGCGGTGGGGCACACGGCGCCTTCCACAGACAACGACGGCCGCTCACAGACAACGACGGAGACCACGACGGAGACCACGACGGAGACCACGACGGAGACCACGAGGGAGACCACGACTGAGACGTCCACCACGTGGCTTCCACGCTCACCGTCTTTTTAAACCAACCGTTTACTGCAGCGACGGGCAATGTGAATACCGTATTGAACAATCGACGTTTGTTGTTGTTATTATCATCGAAGAACGCGATTAATAATCGATAGTAAAACAGAAAATAATGCGAGGGCGGTTGTTGGCTGCTGCTCCAGGGTCCGTGCTCAACACACGCCTCGTCTGTCAGGACTTGTCGTGAAAAGGATAATTATTTACGAATTTATATTAAAACCCAAAGGCACAAGGCTGCTGCTGCTGCTGAAGGGTCCAACACTCATGCGCGATCTTGCGGCTACTCTCCGGAAGGTTGACCCTAAATATATCCACGGCGTGTGGAGGGGGCCCAGGCGTTTTCTGTTCATCGTTAGAGAGCTCATTTGCAAGCGCGACCTGGGACATGCTGCCAGTAGGGAGCCATGGTTTTCTGCTGTCTCTATAATCACAAATTCATTTTAAAATTCAGCAAATTTGGATGCCGGCACACAACGGCCTCATCTCGCGAACGACGCCACGGGGCTCTTTAACGTCCGGCATGAAGCGGACGGCGCGTAGCGTCGTTGTGTAAATTCCACGCCGCAGCATTAACCAGGGCGGTCGCTGGAATCGAACCGCGAACCTCTGGCACGACAACAAGCGGCGAAGGCGCGACCGCCGGGCCGCCCCATCGCGTGAGGGGTCACGGTGTCGTGACGTGACGATTAGCAGGGTTGGCTGCGTACGGTGCGAAAGAAGTTCAATATACATTGAGGGGTACGGTGTCAGGGCTTGTTTTAAGGTCAGGGTTAAGGTTACGGGCATTGGAGCTGGACATCTGTGTAGAAGAGCTGCATAGTTCATCGGAATCCTCCAATATAAATACATATTCTGATTCCTACCGAGATCTGGTCCCGGTGTCGCTGCGATGACCATCAGAGCGAGCGGCACCGTGTCTATGGATAAAGCGCCCCCAGTGCCCACTGAGAGATGAGCCCGGATTTGGTCTCCGGTGGAAGAGGTGGCAACCTGTCGCGACTACGGTCGAGGAGCCAGAGTGAGGGTCAGGGTTCACTGATGATCACAGGAGGATCAGGAATGTGGTAAGGGGTTAGTGGTTTTGGTTCAGGTGTCGAGGATGGGGTTAATGACGCCGACGATGACAGACAAGGTGAGGGCCAGTGCTCGTGGCGGCCTGTGTCTCCAGGCCGCGTCTCACCTGCTCGCCCTCCAGGCCCCAGTGTCCCGGGTCCCCCTGAGCTCCAGCGTCACCCTGAAACACAACCCCCATCACCACAATCCCCAAAGACAAAGCTCCCCCCGTGTAGACTTGACAGACTGCCCGGGCAAGCGTCGTTAGCGAGCACCTTGTAGGCCGAAACGGCACACGAGGGGGTGGTGTGGCCAACACCCCGCCTGGCCGCCTTGGTCTCCCCAGTGGCGATGTTTAATCGAGGGGAGGGCCAGGACTGGTTTAGATATTCGTTACAGACGTTGAAATCGAACTCGGGTCGCTGGGTTCATGTCGCCATGTGCCAACTACTGCACTGCCTCTCCTCTACACGACAGAAATACCTCAACAGACACACACCCGCATGCCACACATACACACGCTCGCACGCTCCACACACATACACACACGTACATCACACACACACACTCGCACATTACACACACACACGCTCGCACGCCACACACACACACACACCCTCGCACGCCACACACGCTCGCACGCTCCACATACACACTCGCACATTACACGCTCGCACATCACACACACACATACACGCCACACTCACAGCGACGCGCCTATTGTATCGCCGTGACACCGATGCTGCGCACAGCTCGCGGTTTGACCACAGCTCCGTCCGCACGGCGCTCCGCGGCCTTTGTGTGTGACCTTTGAGGGGGCGGTGACCTTTACCTTCCTCGCTGGGGGGCCGGGGGGCCCTGCAAGACCTCGCTCCCCATCTCCGCCCTGGGGACACACACACACACAGACAAAGATCCCCCAGGTAGCCTCAACAGACTGTTGGGGCAAGTGCTGTTAGCGAGCACCTATGAAGGCCGGAACGGCACACGAGGGTACACCGCACAAGGTACTGTACTCATTTGAGGCTGAGTCGACCTTGGGGAGGCCCAGGACCGGTTCAAATAATCATCACTGGTGTTGGTCGTGAGCGGGAATCGAACCCGAGTCCCCGGGTTCATAACACAGCGCGCTAACCGCTACACTACCGCTCCCCATACACACACATACACACACTCACACACGTACACACACACGTACACACACACACTAAGTCCACTCACAGGGTAGCCGGGGGGCCCAGGTGGGCCTGGTTCTCCAGGGGGGCCCAGGTCCCCTTTTCCCCCTTGAACCCCCGTGGACCCCGCTGTCCCTGCTCTCCCAGGGTCCCCCTGAAGAGACATCGTCATCATCCTCGTCATCATCTTCATCATCGTCATCATCACGATCATCTAAAATATGTATCAGTTACCATCGTCATTGCCAGCACCAGCAGCACTTACAATACAATACTACCATCATCATCACCATCACCACTACCATCATCATCATCAACATCACTACCATCATCATCACCACCACCACTCCCACTACCACAAACATAATCAACATCACTACCACCACCAGCATCATCACTCCCACAATCATCATCACGACCAACATATGCTACTAATCATCATCACCATGTGTTCATCATCATTATTATCACCGTCATCATGAATCACAACGATGATGATGCTGGTCAGTGGGTGTTGTAATTACAGCGGATCCGGGGAGGCCTTGGAGTCCAGGTTCTCCTTGGAAACCCTAGAGAAACAAAGACAAAAGCAAAGTCCCCCCGTATAACCTACATATGATGTCGGGGCAAGTGCTGTTATCAAACACATATTAAGACCGGCACGGACACACACAGAGTGAAATACACTGGCTGGGACATGTGGGCAGGTGAAACTGGCTAGAGAAATGGGGGTGGTGATGGTGAAGGTGACGCTGCAGGTGACGCTGCAGGTGAGGAGTCGCTCACCTGGAGGCGATCAGCTCCCGCCTCCCCTGGGAGCCCAGGCTCACCCTGCCAGACAGAACGCAATCACATCACACAGCACCACATCACACACCACCACATCACACACACACCACCACATCACACACCACCACATCACACACCACCACATCACACACACACCACCACATCACACACACACCACCACATCACACACCACCACATCACACACCACCACATCACACACACACACACACCACCACATCACACACACCACCACATCACACACACACCACCACATTACACACACACACACACCTCATCACACACACCACCACATCACACACACACACACCACATCACACACACACACACCACCACATCACACACACCACCACATCACACACACCACCACATCACACACACACCACCACATCACACACACACACACACCACATCACACACCACCACATCACACACACCACCACATCACACACACCACATCACACACACACCACCACATCACACACACCACCACATCACACACACACACAAAGTTAGTAGCCAGCCCACAGGCAACCATCTCCCACAACCACAACCATGGCTAACATGCGTAGCGAGCGATACCGTTTTTGGGCCTCCCTTAGGTCGACCCAGCCTAAAGTTAGTATCTGTTGCAGTGTGCGAACATGACCACTGGGGAGACAAAGGTGGTCAGACGCGGTGCTGGCCACACAACACACGCCCCGTGCAGCCCGCGCGACTACACGGGGGACCTTTGTGCTTGTTCCGGAATGAAACGAGGACTCTCCTCTCTTCTCTCTCTCACCTTGGCCCCAGGGTCTCCGATCTCCCCGGGGTCTCCGCCGTCTCCTCGCGCTCCCTGGTGCAGACAAAACCACTCGCTCGTCCGACTGCGAGCCAGACGCACTCGCGTGGGACAGCCCTGACGCACAAGCCAGGAACCCCTACGTCCCAGTCAACGGGCAACGTCGGGGAAACGTTCTACGCGCACTAAGATGTCCCCCAGGGCTGTCTGATCCAATCCATAATTGATTATTCGGTTTAGGCCACATCGTGACCTGGATAGATAGTTTTGTGAAACCCTCCACCACCTGACACGGCCATTGCGAATCGTGATATTGGCGACGGAAGTCCACTTGTGTTGGGTGTGACTTGAGCTTGATGCCCATTGTAGGAGGACACCGGGCGACTCAGGGGTCAGAGACACGGAGCCGACTGCTCCTGCGGCGAGCGAGCGCGAGTCTGCCGGTAGTGGGCCACCATTGCCGCTGTGCAAGCCCAAGTGAGAACATTGCGGAGTCGTGTTTCGAATTTGCCAGATTTGATGGCGGTGATGGCGTCTGGTCCTTGGTGACCGGGCTGAGACCATCAACGCCCCCTGACCTTGAGAATCCTGGGTCCAGCGCAGGTGGTTAGACCACGAGTTCTCAGCGGTGGTGGGAGCGTGTTTGAGTGGTGAGTGGTGGGGTGAGTGGTGGGGTGAGTGGTGGGGTGAGTGGTGGGGTGAGTGGTGGGGTGAGTGGTGCTGGTGAGTGGTGGGGTGAGTGGTGGGGTGAGTGGTGGGGTGAGTGGTGCTGGTGAGTGGTGGGTGGGTGGTGGGGTGAGTGGTGCTGGTGAGAGATACCTGCAGACCCACGGCTCCCGGTAGACCCGGCTCACCCAGCTCACCCGGGAATCCCTTTTGGAACACGAGCACACAACCCGCACTCACCGCACGGCCCGTCCACACCGCACACCTTGTGTGTGTCTGGCAGAGGTGGGACAAAGTCATTGTTATGCAAGTCCAAGTCGAGTCGCAAGTCATCAAATTCATGACTCGAGTCTGACTCGAGTCCAAGTCACATGACTCGAGTCCACATCTCATAGGTGGGACAAAGTCATTGTTATGCAAGTCCAAGTCGAGTCGCAAGTCATCAAATTCATGACTCGAGTCTGACTCGAGTCCAAGTCACATGACTCGAGTCCACATCTCATAGGTGGGACAAAGTCATTGTTATGCAAGTCCAAGTCGAGTCGCAAGTCATCAAATTCATGACTCGAGTCTGACTCGAGTCCAAGTCACATGACTCGAGTCCACACCTCTGGTGTCTGGTGCGTGTGTTGCTGTGTGTACGTGTGTTGGTGTATGTATGTGAGTTGCTGTGTGTACGTGTGTTGGTGTATGTATGTGAGTTGCTGTGTGTACGTGTGTTGGTGTATGTATGTGAGTTGCTGTGTGTACGTGTGTTGGTGTATGTATGTGAGTTGCTGTGTGTACGTGTGTTGGTGTATGTATGTGAGTTGCTGTGTGTACGTGTGTTGGTGTATGTATGCGAGTTGCTGTGTGTACGTGTGTTGGTGTATGTATGTGAGTTGCTGTGTGTACGTGTGTTGGTGTATGTATGTGAGTTGCTGTGTGTACGTGTGTTGGTGTATGTATGTGAGTTGCTGTGTGTACGTGTGTTGGTGTATGTATGTGAGTTGCTGTGTGTATGTGTGTTGGTGTATGTATGTGAGTTGCTGTGTGTATGTGTGTTGGTGTATGTATGTGAGTTGCTGTGTGTACGTGTGTTGGTGTATGTATGTGAGTTGCTGTGTGTATGTGTGTTGGTGTATGTATGTGAGTTGCTGTGTGTATGTGTGTTGGTGTATGTATATAAGTTGCTGTGTGTACGTGTGTTGGTGTATGTATGTGAGTTGCTGTGTGTACGTGTGTTGGTGTATGTATGTGAGTTGCTGTGTGTATGTGTGTTGGTGTATGTATGTGAGTTGCTGTGTGTACGTGTGTTGGTGTATGTATGTGAGTTGCTGTGTGTATGTGTGTTGGTGTATGTATGTGAGTTGCTGTGTGTATGTGTGTTGGTGTATGTATATAAGTTGCTGTGTGTACGTGTGTTGGTGTATGTATGTGAGTTGCTGTGTGTACGTGTGTTGGTGTATGTATGTGAGTTGCTGTGTGTACGTGTGTTGGTGTATGTATGTGAGTTGCTGTGTGTATGTGTGTTGGTGTATGTATATAAGTTGCTGTGTGTACGTGTGTTGGTGTATGTATGTGAGTTGCTGTGTGTACGTGTGTTGGTGTATGTATGTGAGTTGCTGTGTGTACTTGTGTTGGTGTATGTATGTGAGTTGCTGTGTGTACGTGTGTTGGTGTATGTATGTGAGTTGCTGTGTGTACGTGTGTTGGGGTATGTATGCGAGTTGCTGTGTGTACGTGTGTTGGTGTATGTATGTGAGTTGCTGTGTGTATGTGTGTTGGTGTATGTATGTGAGTTGCTGTGTGTACGTGTGTTGGTGTATGTATGTGAGTTGCTGTGTGTACGTGTGTTGGGGTATGTATGCGAGTTGCTGTGTGTACGTGTGTTGGTGTATGTATGTGAGTTGCTGTGTGTACTTGTGTTGGTGTCTGGTGCGTGTGTTGCTGTGTGTACGTGTGTTGGTGTATGTATGTGAGTTGCTGTGTGTACGTGTGTTGGTGTATGTATGTGAGTTGCTGTGTGTACGTGTGTTGGTGTATGTATGTGAGTTGCTGTGTGTACGTGTGTTGGTGTATGTATGTGAGTTGCTGTGTGTACGTGTGTTGGTGTATGTATGTGAGTTGCTGTGTGTACGTGTGTTGGTGTATGTATGCGAGTTGCTGTGTGTACGTGTGTTGGTGTATGTATGTGAGTTGCTGTGTGTATGTGTGTTGGTGTATGTATGTGAGTTGCTGTGTGTATGTGTGTTGGTGTATGTATATAAGTTGCTGTGTGTACGTGTGTTGGTGTATGTATGCGAGTTGCTGTGTGTACGTGTGTTGGTGTATGTATGTGAGTTGCTGTGTGTACGTGTGTTGGTGTATGTATGTGAGTTGCTGTGTGTACGTGTGTTGGTGTATGTATGTGAGTTGCTGTGTGTACGTGTGTTGGTGTATGTATGTGAGTTGCTGTGTGTATGTGTGTTGGTGTATGTATGTGAGTTGCTGTGTGTATGTGTGTTGGTGTATGTATGTGAGTTGCTGTGTGTACGTGTGTTGGTGTATGTATGTGAGTTGCTGTGTGTATGTGTGTTGGTGTATGTATGTGAGTTGCTGTGTGTATGTGTGTTGGTGTATGTATATAAGTTGCTGTGTGTACGTGTGTTGGTGTATGTATGTGAGTTGCTGTGTGTACGTGTGTTGGTGTATGTATGTGAGTTGCTGTGTGTACGTGTGTTGGTGTATGTATGTGAGTTGCTGTGTGTATGTGTGTTGGTGTATGTATATAAGTTGCTGTGTGTACGTGTGTTGGTGTATGTATGTGAGTTGCTGTGTGTACTTGTGTTGGTGTATGTATGTGAGTTGCTGTGTGTATGTGTGTTGGTGTATGTATGTGAGTTGCTGTGTGTACGTGTGTTGGTGTATGTATGTGAGTTGCTGTGTGTATGTGTGTTGGTGTATGTATGTGAGTTGCTGTGTGTATGTGTGTTGGTGTATGTATATAAGTTGCTGTGTGTACGTGTGTTGGTGTATGTATGTGAGTTGCTGTGTGTACGTGTGTTGGTGTATGTATGTGAGTTGCTGTGTGTACGTGTGTTGGGGTATGTATGCGAGTTGCTGTGTGTACGTGTGTTGGTGTATGTATGTGAGTTGCTGTGTGTACGTGTGTTGGTGTATGTATGTGAGTTGCTGTGTGTACGTGTGTTGGGGTATGTATGCGAGTTGCTGTGTGTACGTGTGTTGGTGTATGTATATAAGTTGCTGTGTGTACGTGTGTTGGTGTATGTATGTGAGTTGCTGTGTGTACGTGTGTTGGTGTATGTATGTGAGTTGCTGTGTGTACTTGTGTTGGTGTATGTATGTGAGTTGCTGTGTGTACGTGTGTTGGTGTATGTATGTGAGTTGCTGTGTGTACTTGTGTTGGTGTATGTATGTGAGTTGCTGTGTGTACGTGTGTTGGTGTATGTATGTGAGTTGCTGTGTGTACGTATGTTGGTGTATGTATGTGAGTTGCTGTGTGTACGTGTGTTGGTGTATGTATGTGAGTTGCTGTGTGTACGTGCATTCGACACTCACATCCATCCCCACAGACCCCTGCGGCCCCTGACGACCTGGGGCTCCAGGTAGTCCCTGTCTCACACGCAAACAAAGATCCCCCGTGTAGCCTTAACAGACTGTAGGGGCAAGTGCTGTTAGCGAGCACCTATGAAGGCCGGCACGGCACACGAAGGGGTGGGTGGCCAGCATCACGCTCGACCGACTTTGTCTCCCCAGTGGCGATGTTTACACACTGCACCAGGTACTCATTCGAGGCGGAGTCGACCTAGGAGAGGCCCAGGACCAGCTCAGATAATCATCCCTGGTGTTGGCCGTGGGCGGGAATCGCACTGGTCGCCAGGTTCGTAGCGCAGCGCGCTAACTGCTATACCACCGCTCCCCACACGTACAAAGACACACACACGCGTATATACACAGACACACACACACCAAGACATTGACACGAACGTGGTGTGGTGCTGGTGTGGGTGACGGCTCCCACCCTCTCAGCGCGGGGCCCCGGGTCCCCTCTCTTGCCAGGGCTTGAAGGCAATCCCTGAACAGACACACACATACATAGAGATAGAGACAAAGCTCCCTCGTGTAGCCTACACAGGCCGCTGGGGCAAGTGCTGCTGGCGAACGCCTAATGTGGCTAATTGTATTTACAGTCACTGCAGCAGATACTCATTTAAGGCTGAGCCGACCGAGTAGAGGAACAGGACCGGTTCAGCAGTCCAGATATCAATCGCCACTGATGCTAGTCGTGGCTGGGAATGAAACCGAGGAGGCGGCTCTGTAGCGCGCCCCTCGTCGCAGTCTTGGAGGGGGAGGGAGTTGGGGGGAGGGGGGGCTGTGACTCGGCACATCGTGACACACTGACGTGTGTGCGTGCACCTAGCCTGGCACAAGCGCCGCGATGACCTCGCCGCCACTTTATGGCGAACGGTACTTGTTGTTGTTGTTGTGTGTGTGCGTGCGTGCCTGTTGGTCCTCGCTCACAGCACTTGCCCCAGCAGTCTGATAAGGCTATATGGTGGATCTTTGCCTTTGCATGGACTGTGTAGATATATTTTGTGCAGTGGCGGTTTCAAGGGGGGAGGGGGTGCCTATGGGGTAACTCTTACAATTGGTATTTTATTGATATTTAGCAAACTACATGTCATGTTATTGTTCTCCTAATACGGTGGGGGGGGGGGGGGCGCAATTTAAAAGACTGACATTTCAAAACCGCCCCCCAACGGGAAGTCGATCTGCCAGTGTCTGGAGTGTCGAGTGTGTGTGTGTACAGGTGTGAGCCACCGCATGCCCAAACGACTTTTGTTCGGCCGGATCGAGGGGGCTAAACGGGCACGGCACGGGCTAGAGAAGAGATGGAGTGATATGGTACAGGAGGACGTGGAGCTGAGTGGACTTGCCGATGACTGGTACCAGCGGTGTCAAGATCGGCCTCAGTGGAGGAGGCTCGTGAAGGACGCTACTGGGCAGTTGGAGGCAGTCGCCCTCCAACAACAACGGAGGGCGGAGGAGCGACGCTCATAACAACGAGCGGAGCGCCGGGTGGCTAAAGCACAGCAAGTTGGCACAGTAGGGGGCACAGGTGGTGCATCAGCCAGTCATCTCGGTCATCTCGGTCAGTCGACCCGTGGCACCTGCTGGGTCTGCCCCGTGACCTCCTGCCAGCGGGCGTTCGACACTTCACGTGGCCTCAGGGTGCACATGGCCTGGCACAAGCGTCGTGGTGACGTCACCGCCACTTAGTGGCGAATGGCGGTTGTTGTTGTTGTTGTATGTGAGTGTATGTGAGTGTATGTGTGAGTGTATGTGAGTGTGTGTATGTGAGTGTGTATGTGAGTGTATGTGTGTGTGTTTGCTTCTAGACTCGCTGTGATTTGCAGGAACGTCTCACCGGGGGGCCCAGAGTTCCGTTCAATCCCGGGGGGCCAGGCTCCCCCCGTAGACCCTGACAAATAAAGAAAAAGATCCTCCATATCGTCTTCATAGACTGCTGGGGTGCTGTTAACTAAGGCGTTACATACACATAACATTCATTGTGGGAGTGGTGTGGCCAGGAACCACGTCCGGCCGCCTTTGTCTTCCCAATGCTGATCCTTACACACGCAACAACAGGTACTCATTTAAGGCTGAGTCGTTCTAGGGGATGCCCAGAACAAGTTTGAACTCCACTTGCCACTGATGTTGGTCGTGAGCTGGAATCAAACTCGAGGGGGAGTGTTGGTAACGCAGGGCGCTCACCACGCTCACAGATGTCACTCACCACCCCTCACTCACCACCCCTCACCCACAACCCTCACCCACCACTCATCACCTCTCACCCACCACCCTCACCCACCACCACTCACCCCTCACCGTTTACTTACCCTGCGTCCTCTCCGTGCTGTGATTCCTGCCCTTCCAGGAACGCCCTGCAAAGACACAGGCACACACACAGGCACACACACAGACACACACAGACACACACACACACAGACACACACACACAGACACACACACACAGGCACACACACAGGCACACACACAGACACACACACAGACACACACAGACACACACACACAGACACACACACACAGGCACACACACAGGCAGACACAGACACACACACACAGACACACACACACAGACACACACAGACACACACACAGACACACACACAGACACACACACAGGCACACACACAGGCACACACAGACAGACACACACAGACACACACACAAAGACACACAGACACACACACAGACACACACAGTCACACACAAACACACACAGACACACACAGGGGTCATGTTGTGCTGCAGGGGTCACGTGTAGGGGTCATGTTGTGATGCAGGGGTCATGTGTAAGGGTCATGTTGTGATGTAGGGGTCACGTTGTGATGTAGGGGTCATGCGTAGGGGTCATGTGTAGGGGGTCATGTTGTGATGCAGAGGTCATGTTGTGATGCAGGGGTCATGTTGTGATGTAGGGGTCATGTTGTGATGTAGGGGTCATGAGTAGGGGTCATGAGTAGGGGTCATGAGTAGGGGTCACGTGTAGGGGTCATGTGTAGGGGTCATGTTGTGCTGCGGGAACCTGTGTACCCGGAATTCCATCCAATCCTGGGGGGCCCTGCGCTCCCTTCTCTCCCTAGGGTGAGTGGGGGGGCCAGACAGGAACACAACTGGGGCAGAATGTCAAGGAACATTTCCATGATAATTCACAAGTTTACATCCTGGAGCGGGGTGGGTCATCTCAGCCCATCATCACTCCGGGGTAGCTAAAATTAGTTCCAGTGTGCGTGTGAGCTCAACTGTGCTCATCCTATGGGAGCCACGTCCCTGTCATAGTAATATGGAATTTACATCACTGGCTCAGGATCCCCCAACAGAGCTCGTTGGGGGATGCTGAGACATTGCCCCACTCGGCACAGCTCCACCACACTGAGCGGGCAGCAACCTATTTTCTGTACTGCCACCTTCGGGGCGAGCAATGCACGGTGGTCACTGCACGGTCCACCAACCCCTGGATGCAGCAGGGCACAGGGTGAGTAGTGGCCTGCACCGTGACGTCACTGTACCTGCAGTCCAGGTGAACCCCCCAGTCCCCTCTGCCCCGTGCGACCCTGCACACACACAAAGACAAAGATCCCCCGTATGGCCTTAACACACCACCGGGGCAAGTGCAGCTGCAGCTGTGAATGATCCCGAGGTGTTGCCGTGGGCGGAAGCGGTGCTCATCGGGGCCTCACTCTCTTCCCTGGGTTACCCTTCACGCCAGCCGCCCCCTCCGCTCCCATCGCTCCCTGCACAAGACACACAAAGACAAAGATCGCCCACGTAGCCTTCACTAGACTGTTGGGGCAAGTGCTGTTTGCGAGAAGCACTCATGAAGGCCAACCGCCTTTGACTCTCCAGTAGCGAAGTCGACACGACGCACCAGGTATTAATTTGAGGCTGAGTCGACCTAGGCGAGGCCCAGGACCGGTTCAGATAATCGTCACCGGTGTTGGTGGCCGTGAGCAGGAATGGAACTCGGGTCGCCGGGTTCGTAGCGAGGCGTAGCGCTAACCACGACACGACCGCTCCCCACAACACAGGCACAGTGACACGCACAAAAACAACGACACGTCCACAGGTGCCCCACGTCGCCTCCACAGACCGTGAGGGGAAGTGGTGTCGGCGACAGACACCGCCACACGCAGCGAACTCACCTGGGGCCCCTCGGTGCCGTTGGTCCCAGCGGGGAGCCCCAGAGCCCCCTCCTGTCCCTGAAGACAAAACGCAGATTCAGAGACCCCCCCCACCCTCACAGCCAGCCCCACCCCCCTCACTCAGCCCCTCCCCTCACCCCGCACCCAGCCCCCCCCTCACCCACCCCCCCCCTCACGCCCCACCCAACCGCTCCCCTCGCCCCCCACCCAGCCCCTCCCCCCACACCGCCTCAGGGAGCCTCAGGGCCCTGCCACTGGGGGTGGAGCGGCGTCTCGGGTCTCCGCGTGGCCGGAGGAAGCCGGCAGAGCCCCGGCAGCAGCACAGCACCTGCTGCTGCGTGACCCACCACCCCCCCCTCGCCTCCTCCTGCTGCTGCTGCTGCGTGATCCACCCCCCCCTCGCCTCCTCCTCCTGCTGCTGCGTGATCCACCACCCCCCCCCTCGCCTCCTCCTGATCGCCGGGAGCGGCACGTGATGCATCTCCGGAGGAGTCACGGAGCCGGGCCCCTCACGCTCATTGGGGCTTTCGCGTGCACCAACTTCGAGCCCGTTTATGCAAATCGAGGCCTTCAATGAGACCCATTAAAAACCAATTATGTAAATGTAGGGGGGGGGGGGCTTCATGGCGTGGGGGATGTGTTCAGGTGGGGGGGGGGGGGGCCGTGGGATCTTTGGTGTGGCAGCCAATAGAGGAAGGGGTCGGTGGTGGTGGGGGGGGTGAGTTGGAAAGGGGGGCCCAGTGAAGAGTGAGGATTGGGGGTGTTACCTCGGTTGTAGTGTGGGGGGCCATGGAAGCATGAAGATTTAGGAGAGTAAAGTAGGGGGGGGGGGCAGGGGGGCACTTTTGTGTTCGGTCGTCCTTGCCCCGCACCTCCGACGAGCACGGTTGACTACGTACGGTGCGAATGAAGTTCAACGTCGAGGGGGCGGGGGGGGGGGCGGGGGGGGGAACCCGCGTGGGAGTTCCCAGCAGCGCCGCCAGAGGGCGGCACCGCACCGGGGCCCGCCGCTGGTCGCACAGAGACAAAGAGCACCCGTATAGCCATGACGGGCTGCTGGGGCAAGTGCTGTTAGCGAGCACCTATGAAGGCCGGCACGAGGGGCTTTGGTGGCGAGAACCACTCCCGGCCGCCTTTGTCTCCCTCGTGGCAATGTTTACACACAGGTACCGGTCACTGGCGTTGAGCGGGAATCGAAGTCGCGTCACCGGTTTCGTAGTGCGGCGCGCTAACCGCTGCACCACCGCTCCCCACACTGAGTCAACCACACACGCCACGACCCCCCCTGCTCCCCCTCCCACCCAACTACCACCCCCCGCCCCCACCCCTGACTCCCAGACCCCAACTCACGGGGGGTCCCGGCTCCCCATCGGGCCCCTCCTCCCCCTTGGCCCCCACGTCGCCATCCGCCCCTCGGGGGCCTCGATGGCCCCCTGGGCCTGGGGCCCCAGGGTCGCCCTGGGGGAGACAAAGGCGGCTCGCGTTATGAATGGGGATCCACGCGGTGATGGAGATGATGGTGGTGATGGTAGAGACCTTGTGAGGGTGGTTCAGGGGGCAAGGTGGGACTGGGGGGGGGGGCTCACCTTTGACCCCGGGGGTCCCGTGTCCCCCTTCTGGCCTCTTTCAGTCACTCCCTGTGGGAAGGGGGGGGTGGCAATTATGGCAATGATGAGGATGGTGATGATCGTGGTGATGGTGGTGGTGATGATTATAATCATGGTGATGATGATAATCACGGTGATGATGGCAATGATGATAATCATGGTGATGGTGGTGATGATGACAATCATGGTGATGGTGGTGATGATGATAATCATGATGATGGTGGTGGTGATGATAATCATGGTGATGGTGGTGGTGATGATAATCATGGTGATGGTGGTGATGATGATAATCATGGTGATGGTGGTGATGATGACAATCATGGTGATGGTGGTGATGATGATAATCATGGTGATGGTGGTGATGATGATAATCATGGTGATGGTGGTGATGATGATAATCATGGTGATGGTAGTTATGATGATAATCATGGTGATAGTGGTGATGATGGTGATGATGTCGATGGACGCCAGTATTCAATGTCAAAGAGAAGCCACAATCACCACATCGTCGTTAACCAATGGTCACGTCAACCTCCACTCCCCAATTACCAAGTGGTGTGACTTGACCAGGATTGCCTCGAAGCGTCGCGAGGAGCATGTTCACCTGAACGCGCCCGCGTTAGAAGCCGACGCACTGAGTCCGTGTGCGCAGGGATTGCGTGGTGACACCCTTGTCATGGAGCCCTCCACCACCCGACGATATGGTCACGTTTACGCAGATATTAGTATTATCATCGCATTTCTCTTCACACCGTCCCGATGTGTCCATCAAATTCTGACAGATAAAGCTCCTCCCCCCTCTCACTCCCCCTCCTCCCCCCTCCTCTTCCCCCCTCCTCCCCCCTCAACCCCCCCCCCCACCTCCGCACCAGTGGCGCCTCGGGAAGAGTCCCGGGATCGATCTCCGGCGTTCGAGCGAGACGCTGATGTGAAGTTCAGCCGTGATGAGTTAGACAGGTAAGTTCCACAGGTGAGTGTGACGCGCGAGGTGGGAAGATGTGAATCAACCCACCTGGTCTCCTTTAGGTCCCAGGGGGCCCAAGTTCCCAGGGTCACCCTAGAAGACAAAGAGCACGACTCACCACCATCACCACCACCACCACCACATTTATCACCACCATCACCACCACCACCACAATTATCACCACCATCATCACCACCATCACCACAATTATCACCACCATCATGACCATCACCACAATTATCACCACCATCACCACAACTATAACCACCATCATGCCCATCACCACCACAACCATTATTATCACTACCACCATCACCCTCACCACCACCATCATCAGCACGACAAAGCAACACCTACCTTGTCCCCTGTTGGACCCCACTCCCCATGGACCCCTGTTGTTCCTCCAGGGCCCTGCATGGGGAGTACAAAGGGGATACACGGGTATCAAGGACCCCTGTGATGGTTGCCTCACCCTTAGTGACCCCACACCCCCTGGCCTCCATCCCCCGAACTCAAATCTCAAATTCACCAAACGCCATGGGGTGGCCAGAATATTTGGTATGGGTCTTTGTGTGAGTTTGTGGGTCTACGTGTGAGTCTATGGGTCTTTGTGTGAGTCTGTGGGTCTACGTGTGAGTCTATGGGTTTCTGTGTGAGTCTATGGGTCTCTGTGTGAGTCTATGGGTCTCTGTGTGAGTCTATGGGTCGGCGTGTGAGTCTATGGGTCTCCGTGTGAGTCTATGGGTCTCTGTGTGAGTCTATGGGTCTTTGTGTGAGTCTATGGGTCTTTGTGTGAGTCTATGGGTCTCCGTGTGCGTCTATGGGTCTTCGTGTACGTCTATTGGTCTCTGTGTGAGTATATGGGTCTTTGTGTGAGTCTTTGGGTCTCCGTGTAAGTCTATGGGTCTCCGTGTAAGTCTATGGGTCCTCGTGTGAACCTATGGGTCTCTGTGTGAACCTATGGGTCTCTGTGTGAGTATATGGGTCTCCGTGTGAGTCTATGGGCGATAGTGAATGATGGGATTCGCCAAAGGAGTGGGGGCCTGGCGGGTTGCGAGACGAACCGGGTCTCCCGTATCCCCTGGCAACCCGTCCAGACAAGGGACTCCCTGCACACAAACACACAGATAGACACACAGACACACATACACACAGATACACACACAGACACACAGATAGACACACAGACACACAGATGAACAGATAGACATACATACACACAGATAGACATACATACACACAGATAGACATACAGACACACAGATAGACATACAGACACACAGACACACAGATTAACAGATAGACATACATACACACAGATAGACATACAGACACACAGATTAACAGATAAACATACAGACACACAGATAGACATACATACACACAGATATACATACAGACGTACAGATAGACATACAGGCAGACACACGGACACACAGAGATACACACAGAGACATGGAGACAGACACACGCAGAGACACATAGACATGCAGATACACAGACATGCAGATAGTCACATAAAAATGCAAACTCACAGGCATGCGGACATACACGCAGAGAGACATTCAGACACAGCAAGACACGAGAGGCACACAGACACACCCACACAGACACACAGACACACAGACACACACACAGACACACGTGTAACTACACGGAGATTAATAATTCAACGCATTTTTATTCTCTGGCTGTCGCTCTCTTCCTCTCTCTCTCTAAGGGGAGAGGCAATCCCTGTTGCTTTATTGTTTGTATCGGATCAGGAGGTGTGATCGCTGATCTAGCAATCATTTAATATTTATGTGTGTGTGTGTAGCAATTCATCACCCACGTGTGTGTGTCAGCGTGCGTGCGTGTATTTGGGGAGCGGTGGCGCAGTGGTTAGCTCACTACGAACCCAGCGACCCGGGTTCGAATTCAGAATATCTGAACCGGTCCTGGGCTTCCTCTGGGTCGACGCGACCTTAAATGAGTACCTAGTACGTTGTGTATAAAACTTTAGCACTGGGAAGACAAAGGCGGTTGGGGTGGTGCTGGTTACCCACCCCCTCGTGTGCCGTGCGGGCCTTCATAGGTGCTCGCTAACAGCACTTGCCCCAACAGTCTGTTGAGGCTACACGGGGGATCTTTGTCTGTGCGTGATAGAGTACGTGTGCAGGTGTTGTGTGTGTCGAGTGGGGGTCACCTGCAAGCCGTGGGTCCCCTTGAGACCCCTGGAGCCAGGGGGACCTGAGGGTCCCTGCAACAACAACAACAACCACTAAGTGGCGGTGACGTCACCACGGCGGCTGTGCCAGGCTAGGTGCACTCCAAGGCCACGTGAAGTGTCGAAGGCTCGCTGCTGACAGCGGGTCAAGGGGCAGACTGCAGGTGGCCTGGGTTGCCTGACTGAGTTGACCGGCAGATGCACACCAGCGGTGCTCCCCACTCGTTGCTGTGAGCAACAACAACAACAACACAAAGATCCCCCGGATAGCCTCAACAGACTGTCGTGGCAAGTTCTTTTAGCGAGTGAGCACCTAGAAAGGCCGGCTCGGCACACGAGGGGGTGGGTGGGTGGCCAGCACCGCGCATGGCCGCCTTTGTCTCCCCAGTGACACAGACACACCGCCGTCTCACCTGGAGTCCCGCGAAGCCCGGGGGACCCGCGCTCCCGTGATCCCCCTGAGCGAGATCAAAGTGGAGAGGGAGCAGAGCGCGGAGAGGGATTCGTCAGCCATTGCTCTATCCGCTGCTGGCTGAAGCCCTCCCCGCGCCTCTCGCCATCCCTCACGAGCCCGCACCCAGACCCAGCACACGAGGCGACTTCATCGCTCCGTCTCCACGGGGGAGGTCACTCGGGGGGAGGGGAGGTGTGGTGTCTCACCCGTGGGCCGGGGTAACCCTTGATCCCCTTCGTCCCCGGGGGACCCCTCTGACCCTTCAGCAACAAACAACAACAACGACAACAACAACAACAACGACAACAACGACAACAACAAGGGTGAGTCCCCCACTCCCACGCCACTTGACGCGAGAGTTTGGCTCCGACAGCGACAACTCGACGAGAGCTGTCCCCACTCCCCTCCCCCTGTGACACACGACACAGACAAAGACCCCCCCCCCCACCCGTATAGCCGCAACAGGCCGTTGGGGCAAGTGCTGTTGGCGAGTGGGACCTGTGAAGGCCGGCACGGTATCCCAGGGGGTGGGTGGCCAGCACCACGCCCGGCCGATCCGCATCAGATACTCATTTGAGGCTGAGTCGACCTAGGGGAGGCCCAGGACGGGTTCAGATAATTTCCACTGAGACGATGATGCGATGGGGTTCTGGTGTGACTCGATCTGTCGAACTCTATTGACACCGGGCACACGTTTCGGGGTGCGTCTTACTCTCCGGAGCGTCTTATAATCCAGTAAGTACGGTAGTTAGAGTTGCTTAATGAGCCAGTTAACGAATGGTTGACTCCAAGAGGGACTCTCACCGTCTTGCCTCGTGCTCCATACCTCCCCTCGTCTCCATATCCGCCCTGCAGGACACGCGTGTCGCGCCGTTAGCACTCGTTCATGGTGACCAGGTGTGTGAGTGACCAGGTGAGTGAGTGACCAGGTGAGTGAGTGACCAGGTGAGTGAGTGACCAGGTGAGTGAGTGACCAAGTGACCAGGTGAGTGAGTGACCAGGCGTGTGCGTGTGCCTATAGGACACGTCGACATACACGTGACCCACCTGTACACACCGATACAAAGATAAATTAAAGATATCCCGTATGTCCTTAACATAGTCTTAGCGAGTAGCAGCTATGAAGGCCAGAACGGCACACGAGGGGGTGGGTGAGCCAGCGCCACGCTCCGCTGCATGTCTCCCTAGTGGCGATGTTTACTCACCATACCAGGTACTCATTTGAGGCTGAGTCGACCTAGGGGAGGCCCAGGACTGGTTAAGATAATCGTCACCGGCGTTGGCCTTGAGCGGGTGACCATAGTGCGAACAGATGTGTCTACAGGTACGGGAAAAGGTGTACGTACAAGTGCGCACAGGTGTGTGTACAGGTGTATCTATAGGTGAGTGTACAGGTGTGTACAGGTGAGAGCGTACAAGTGTGTGTACAGATGAGTGTACATCGTTCAGAGTACAGGTGTGCAGCGGTGTCTTTATTGGTGAGTAAACAGGGGTATGCGCGTACAGGCGAGTTCGTATGTTTGTGGTCACATGTGCGTGTACAGGTGTGTGCACTGGCGTGTGGTCCGGCAAAACAACCTCCTACCTCCTCGCGGTGCCGGACGGGCAACACTGTCGTGGGCAGTGCTGTGGGGGGAGGGCCAATGCCCATTGGCCTCTCCCCTCATGGCGTCTGTGACCACCACAGTGGCTAAACGGGGGCTCTGGACGGGTGCGAGGGGCTGGTAACCCCTCCACCTTCAATTAACCACCACTAAACTACGAATTAAACATAAACCTGTAATTAATAAGCTTGTGCCGGAGGCCCCGGGGGGTCAGGCTTTTATGACGTCTCCTGGCCAAACCCCATTTGGCGGAGCCAGGAGATTGAATTTTCACCCTCGGGGCTCCTCCAGAAACAACGAAAAACCATTGCGGATGGCCACGTGGAATGTTCGAACGCTCACTGCGGAGGAGAGGCTGCCACTCCTCTGTCGGGAGCTGGACCGGTACCGCCTGGATCTCTGTGGCATTCAGGAGGTCCGGTGGACCGGTTCTGGCTCCTGCCACCATGAGGGGTGGACAGTCCTCTACTCGGGGCAGGAGACTGCCAAACAACAGGGTGTGGCTCTTCTTCTGAACAAAAGAATGAAGGGGACGTGGGAGCGTGGCGGTGAGGTGTGGGAAGCTGTAAGCCCCAGGATACTTTGGGCTCGCCTTCCCATCAACCAGAGGCGAGGAGTGGTGGTCGTGGTTACTTATGCCCCCACCGAAGACGATCATCCGTGGAGGGATGCAGGCAAAGCCGATGAGTCAGACGCTTTCTATGACCTCCTGTCACAGGTGCTGGCTAAAGTGGCCACTCGGGACAGAGTCATCTTGTTGGGTGACTTCAATGCCCGAGTTGGTCATGATGCTGGCACCTGGTCTGGAGTGATTGGAAGGCATGGGCCAGATCAGCTCAATAATAACGGTAGAAGGCTGCTAGATTTTTGTGCAGCCCATGGGCTTGTAATTACCAACACGCTCTTCCGGCATCGGCGCATCCACACAACATCATGGATACATGCCGGGTCCAAGCAAGAACATCTGCTGGACTACATAGTGACGGACCAGCGGATGCGAGCCCATGTCCTTGACACCAGGACCTACCGTGGAGCTGATCTGCCCTCTGACCATCGACTAGTCATCTGTAAGATGCGCCTGCCATTTTTCCACTCCGGTGGTGGGTGTACACCCAGGACCCCATTCAAACCAAAAGTGGCCTGGTCTCAGTTAGCTGATGAAAGTTGCAAGCGAGAATTTCATCATCGCTTGCAGCTGGGGTTGGCATCGTCCCCCACTCCACCTGATGTCGAGGGTAAATGGGCGAGGTTTAAGACTGTGACTCATGCAGCTGCAATGGCTGCTTTGGGTACGCGGTCCAGACCTCCCCAGAAACCCTGGCTGACAGAGGAGGTGTTCAGGTTAATTGAGAAAAAGCGACAGGCCCACTCTCATCGCCTACAGCATCCCATGTCAGAGAATGAGGAGGTTTACCGCAGCCTTCGCTCGGAGGTTCGGAGAGCCGTAAGGCGCTGTAAGGATAGGTGGTGGTCGCAGGTTGCTGAGGAGATGGAGTCTGCCTCAGTGGCCCGCGATCACAAATCACTATTTAATTCCATCAAAAAAGTAACCTGCAGCGCCACACCTATTACCATCATTAGAGGAAAAAACGGTGATCCAATCTCCGACCCCCAGGAACAGGTTTGCAGATTTGCTGAGCATTTCTGCGAGGTCCTGGGGGAGGTAAAATCTCTCAGCCAGGAAAACATCATGGCACAAAGTGGGGATAACCCTGCTGAGGCTGCGGTGCCTCAAATATTGGAAGAGGTCACCCCCTGCGAGTGGCTGGCTGAGGTGCCAGCTGTTGAGGAAGTACTGAGGGCGATCCGGAGTCTGAGACCAGGGAAGGCACCGGGCAGAGATGATCTCCCAAGCGAAATGCTGAGGGAGGGTGGCGTTTGTGCACAGACTGCCCTATATGACATCATAACAACAGTCTGGACCACTGGACGGGTTCCGCAGGACTGGAAGGATGCCCTGGTGGTCCCCCTCTTTAAGAAGGGGGACCGTACCGACTGTAACAACTACAGGGGCATCTCACTCCTCAGTGTGCCGGGTAAGGTCCTGGCAAGGATTATTCAACATCGCCTTGCTAGGCACGCTGAGGAGAGGCTTGCGGAGCCCCAATGCGGTTTCAGGAAAGGGCGGTCCTGCACAGATGCCATATTTTCTGTCCGTCTGCTCCAGCAGAGGTGTAGGGAATTCCAAAAAGACCTACATCTCTGCTTTATTGACCTGGTCAAGGCCTATGATACCATCAGTAGGACTGGGCTCTGGGTTGTTCTTCGTGCTTTCGGAGTCCCTGACCCTCTGCTCACGATCATTAAGGACCTTCATGATGGTGAGCGGGCCCGGGTAAAACTACGTGGCCGGGAGTCGGAGCCTTTCCCTGTACACCTTGGGGTGCGACAGGGATGTCCTCTGGCTCCCACATTATTTAACATCTATTTCGACTGCGTAGTTCGTGAAGCCTTCAATAGCTGTACCGGGGGAATTACCATTTGGTACAGATATAATGGGAGGCTGATCGACGCCCGGGTGCGATCAAGGGATGGCTCCCTATTGGTCAACCACGTTATGTATGCCGATGATTTGGTAATAGCTGCTCATTCAGAAGAGGAGTTGGAGACGCTGCTGTTGAGACTGGAGCGTGCCACTAAGAGGTGGGGCCTTACCATCAGCCCCACCAAAACTAAGCACCTGCCTGGGTATTTTGTACCATCGGGCACTCCACCCCCACAACTCCCAATCGGTGATGGGGCAGTTGTAGAGAGAGGGGAGAGTTTCCCATACCTGGGCAGTGTGCTTATGACCGGCTCCAGTTTATCAGCAGAGGTCTCACTTCGAATCAGTCGAGCGGCAATATCTTTTCATCGGTTGCGTAACGCTGTGTGGAAGCTACCTGGTCTGTCGCTCCGCACGAAGCTTCAGGTCTTCTCGGCCACGGTCATTCCCTCCCTTCTCTACGCTTGCGAAACATGGACCCCCCTGGTGGAGCATCTTCGCCGGTTGGAAACATTTAGGCTGGCCTGCCTATGATCCATCCTGGGTTTAACCAGGCTGGATTGTGTGAGGAGCTCACAAGTCCTTGAAAGATCTGGGCAAAGTCCCATCAGTGAGCTCCTCCGGCAGGCAAGGCTGCGTTGGCTGGGTCATGTAGCCCGCATGCCCAGCCACCGCATGCCTAAACAGCTTTTGTTCGGCCGGATCGAGGGGGCTAAACGGGCGCGGCACGGGCTAGAGAAGAGATGGAGTGATGTGGTACAGGAGGACGTGGAGCTGAGTGGACTTGCCGATGACTGGTACCAGCGGTGTCAAGATCGGCCTCAGTGGAGGAGGCTCGTGAAGGACGCTACTGGGCAGTTGGAGGCAGTCGCCCTCCAACAACAACGGAGGGCGGAGGAGCGACGCTCACAACAACGAGCGGAGCGCCGGGTGGCTAAAGCACAGCAAGTTGGCACAGTAGGGGGCACAGGTGGTGCATCAGCCAGTCATCTCGGTCATCTCGGCCAGTCGACCCGTGGCACCTGGGTCTGCCCCGTGACCTCCTGCCAGCGGGCGTTCGACACTTCACGTGGCCTCAGGGTGCACATGGCCTGGCACAAGCGTCGTGGTGACGTCACCGCCACTTAGTGGCGAATGGCGGTTGTTGTTGTTGTTGTTGCACTGGCGTGTGAACAGGTGTGTGCGAGTACAGGTGAGTGCGTGTCTGTGCATCACCTCAGGTCCCGACAGCCCAGGTAGACCACGGGGACCACGTGGTCCTAGCATGCCCTGCAATAAAATCCACCATCATCATTATCATCTCATCACACTTATCATCATCATTGGCCATCATCAGGATCCCCATCATCGCTACTATCATCATCACGACCACCATCTTCACCACCTACGATGTACTCAGTGGCTCAGTGGGGACAGGAAGAGGAGAAAAGGGGGGGGCACAGTGCCCCCCCTTCCCCCAGCAGGTATCCCCCCTCCCTCCCCACCCCCCAACCCTCAACGTCACCCCCGACCCCCAGCCCGGAGCCCACACGGAGTGCTGAGATCTCAGCCGGCAACCGAGTGCCTGGCGTAGCGGTGTAGTGTAGTGAACATCGACACTGGGGGAGACAAAGGCGGCCGGGCGTGGTGCTGGCCACACACACCCTCGTGTGCCGTGCCGGCCTTCATAGGTGCTACTCGCTAACAGCACTTGCCCCAACAGTCTATTGAAGGCTTCACGGTGGGATCTTTGTTTCGTTTAATTGCGAATGGAGTGACGGGGCGAGCAATGCGAGGGTGATGGGGCGATGGTCCTCAAGGGAGGGTAATCATCATGGGTGGGTGTCCGATATAGGGGTCCCTGAATCAAACACGGAGGTCTGCAGGCCAAACCGCCGCGAGGCAATATCTGGCGCACATTGCACGATAATAACCACCACCACCATCATCATCATCCATCATCATCATCATCAAAGCCACTACAGAGAGAGAAATACCTCTCCATCCGGTGTGCGCGTTCCAAGGAGGAGCGCAGGGCACACGTGGTGGTGCATGCTCATGTGGGGAGCGGTGGCGCAGTGGTTAGCGCACTGCACTACGAACCCGGGGGACTAAAGTTCTATTCTCCCTTGCTTGGGTTCGAATGAGCCTCAAACACGATGTCCTGGCGCGGCGTGTGGACATCAGCATTGCGGAGACAGAGGCGACCGGGCGGGCTCCTGGCTACCCAGCCCCTCGTCGTGTGCTGCGACATCCATCCTTCGGTGCTTGCTAACAGTCTGCAAACGGCTGTATGGGGATCGTTGTTGTTGTTGTACACCTGTCTGTGTGTGGGGGGGAGCGCTGGGCGCAGGAGTTGTTGCACCGCGCAACGAACCCTCCAGCCGGGCGTGGTTCTGGCCACACCACTCCCTCTTCTGCCGTTCCGGCCTTTATGGATTAATAGGCGCTATTCGCTAACAGCACTTGCCCAAAAAAGCCTGGTAAAGGCTATAGGGGGGATATTTGTGCGTATGCATCATGTGTATACTTATGTGTGCACGTGTGTTGGAGAGATCCGTACCGGCATTCCGTATCCCCCGGGGAATCCCTCGTCCCCGTCACTACCCTGGGGACGACAGAAGGTGACACGCATGGATATTTACCCTGCAGGAGTCTCGAGTCTCGCTCCCAGGAGGAGCCTGCTGCTGCTACCGTGGGAGGCTTGGCCGGCGACAACCCAGCGACGCGCTGTACAGGAAGGGATCACGCTCGAAGCTCTGCACAGATGGATTCACGAACCCACTTGCCGTGCTGCTGCCTCCCCGGAGGAAAGCCACCACGCGTACAATGGCAAACCGATTCATTTCGGCCGGGCCAGTTCCGAAGTTGGCATCCCCGGGAAAATATTTCTGTACCCGGCACATCACATCCAGTATACACCCCTCGGTGTATGGCCATGGCCACCGACACTGCGTGTGGATATCTTCATCCAGCAGGGGACTGACTAAGAGCTGCACATTATCTATCGTTTCAGTTTATAACATGAAGTGTTACTCCGGGCGCCTTGTCTTTGTAACATTTCCAGTAATTCTTTGGAAACTTCAGAGTGGCCAAAGAGCGGCTCTAGCCGAGTGTGAAGACGGCTCCGTGGCCCGTGTCACCCACCTTGCTCTCGGCAACAGCATGGGCGGTAATTACAGGGGGGGGGGGTGGGGTAGAATGATTGGGGGGGGCGCACATTGACTGCCATTCACGAATAACCCAGCGAGTCGTGGTGACAGTAGCAATGTCTCCCCCCCGCCCTTCTACTCCCCACAGACACAGATCCCCCGGGCAGCCTTAGCAGACTGTTGGGGCAAGTGCTGTTAGCGAGTAGCAGCTATGGAGGCCGGCACGGCGCACGAGGGGGTGGGTGGGTGGGTGGCCAGCACATCAACTGAGGCCAAGTCGACCTGGCTGAGACATTGGCCAACGATGGTGGCTGTGACCTCGGCTTGCCGGGTTCAGAGCGCAGCGCGCTAACCGCTGCACAACCGCTCCCTACACCACCGCACTTAACACCCCCCCGCCATACTCACACCCCCACTCACACCCCACTCACACCCCACTCACACCCCCACTCACACCCCCACTCACACCCCCACTCACACCCCCACTCACACCCCCACACACCCCCACTCACACCCCCACTCACACCCCACACGCCCCCCTCGTGCTCGAGTTGCCCTTCCCCACGTGCGCCGGTTCCCATGGCGCCGTGCCGAGTTTGCTTCTGTTTGGCAGCTCACGGGGGGAGGAGGGGGTGCGAGTCGGGGGGGGGGGGGGGCTCTAGAGGGCGGGGGGTGAGTTCCGGACCCCCCCTCCCCCCCCCATAATTGGCGTTACCTTTAATCCCTTCTCGCCTTTATCGCCAGACGGGCCCCTCAGTCCACGGAGACCCTGCACACACAGACACACAGACACACACACAGAAAGACATACACAGAAATATATACTCACAGACACACACACAGACAGACACACACAGACACACACACGCAGACACCCACAGACAGACACACACACAGACACACACCAACAGACACACACACAGAGTTTGACCACATATTAATCACTGCTGACTTCCCCCACAAAATGGTACTCATTCTATCGACCCCAGAGGGACGGATGATGGGCTGACTCAACAGCAGCAGCAGAGTTATGATCATTATTATAATAATTTTATCAGAAGGAATGTATAATTCCCCCTCTGACTTGAGCCTGTCATGGGAATGTGAAATTGCCTCTGTTGGCTTCGGTGTTGTCTTACCGCAAAACCTTTCTGCCCCTTGCGTCCCTTGTCCCCTGAGTATCCTTGAGGACCCTGCCAGGGAAAGGGGGCCAGGCAGGGGAGGGGGTGTGGGGGGTGGGAGGGATGCGCAGGTCATAAGGTCATTGGATCTTCAAACAAATAATGTGGCGATGATGTTGACGCTGCTACTGCGTTGGCAGTGGCGCACAAGCGCAATTAAATAATTATTTAATTGAAACACAACACGGTCGCGAACAACGCTGTATGCAGTCTTAAAAGCAAAAGTATACAAAAGGCGACGTTTCGGGCTATGGCCCTAATCCTTCAAAGCTCGTGGATAGAGAGGCCAGTCGATAAGAGTGAGACACCGGATTGGTTTACACCGTGGAAGGGCCTGATGGCAATTCAGTGTTGAAGCCACTTCAGTTATTGACCCAGTCGTGTACATCGGCAGATGAGTAGTTGCACTATCAGCAGCTATCGAGTAACAGACAAACCCCCTTCAATAACTGCAACGTATTTACTGCTAAAGAAACTCATCTTTATAGATAAATATGACCAGTAAAATATCGAGCAGCGCTGCTGGCGCACCGCACAGCCCCAGTGCCAAGTGGGAACGAGGCTCTGTCTTCCACACGACTCCTGGAATGGCAGCAGTAGGCCATGAGGTCATTGCACATCGTGACCCCAGCTCGGGGTGAAGGCGCAGCCCTGGGGTATTGGCCTACTCTTCCTCGCCGGCCACACGTCTTGGAGGAGGTGTCAGTAGCCACACTTGACCCCACCGCACGCGACCCCTGCACACTGCTGGGTGGCGGGGCGCAGGCGCGGGGGGTGGGGAGGACGCCGATTTAAGAAAGTTGCCCAGTTACCTAAACTGCTGCGCAGGGAGACGGAGTCGAGCCGGTGTGGTCAGGTCACCAACCATCGCACCGCGCGCCATCCCCTGTGCGCTGCCGCCGCATTGCGTTTAGTTGAGGGGGGGGGGGGCGGCGTGCTTAGGGGGTAGGGGACAGGGGGGCAGGACCCCTTACCGTGTCCCCGGGGACTCCTCGGGGTCCCGCGCGTCCATTCACCCCCGGGGTCCCCTGCGAGGCGGAGCGACCCGGGGGTCCCGGTCTCCCAGGGGGTCCAACGGGGCCCTGCGACGGGGAGCACAAACCGAGAGGGTTCAGTCGCTGTGCTCCCCCATTGCTGCTGCCGAGTTGCGGCGGTGACTCTGTGTGGAGGGGCGGGGGGAGCGAGGGGGTAGGGGGTAAGGGGGTAAGGGGGTGCACGGTGCATCCCGCTTGTCTACCTCTTTCCCCGGGTCCCCTCTGAGCCCCTCTGGACCCCGCTCCCCATCAGGCCCCTGTGAAGGAGAAGGGACCTTGTTAGTTGAACCCCCATCGTCGTCATCATCTTCATCATCGACACCATGATCATTGCCGTCACGATCACCGCCATCATGATGAGTACAATCATCAGCAGCAGCAGCCACTGTCATTTTCATCATTAACATTACAGTACAATTACCACCAGCACCATTATCATCACTGCTGTCATAACTATTTTTGTAATATTACCATCACATCAGCATCATCAACATCCTCCACATAATTTCCACCACCAACACTGCTATCATCATATTCCTCATCATCATAAATAACATTCATCATCATCAATAATCATGATGATATCTATCAACATGACCACCACCACTACCACTATCGTCATCATTAACATCACTACCACCGCTGTCATCACTGCCACTCTCTCAGCAGTATCAACACCGATCACATCATCGCCATGGTCATCCACGAGCACCTCCACGACCACCATGAGGCATGGAGTCATTGTCTGTGGACTAGGTCCGCTGGTTATTCACTTGGGTCACAGGGCAGGTGACACGCACAGCCTCACTGCCGCCTGTGTCACAGTCAGAAACACCGCGGTCATTCCCTAAACACCCCAACAACAACAACAGCTCTACAGGAAAGTGCGCAGAGAAGCATGGAGAGAGCTACGCCTGAGTTTGCACCGAGAGACGGAGAGAGGAGCACGTGGATTATTAGCGGACACACGCGGGCGAGAGATCCATCATCACGTCGGCTGACAACATCTTACAAATAAAAGAAACCCCACGTGGCAGCAACAGCAGGAGCCACACCGAGTTGTCTCGTGAGTAAATAAATAAACAACGCCATAAGTGGACTGATTGACGTGTAGAGGCGCTTTGCTGGGTCTGCACGAATCTTACATTGCGCGTGGGGGGGGGGGAAGTAATCGCCGTAATTACCACGCGATTACATCCGCTGGGGAGCCGGGGACGCGACGGCTCCACTTTATTAGGGGGAGGGGCGGCGGGGGAGAAGGAAGAGGGGCGGCGGGGGACAATTATCCCGACTCCCCGCGCCTGTCTCTCACCCGCAGCCTGGCCCGGGACAGTCTCCAGCACCGTGGCTCACGAAGCCAAAGCGACGATGATGATGATGATGGCAACAACCCGGCACGCGCACGTCCTCAGAACGTGGCTGTCCGAGCCAGCCAGCAAAACTTTTTTTTAGTCCAGAAATATAAAATGTCATGATACGACTCGATAATAGCTGAGTACATTTGGTATTGACGCCATCGTTCCTAGAGCGCAGGGCGGTTTCAGGGGGGTGATGTTGCAGTGTGTGCCATCGCTCTTCGGGGGAACATTTCGAATATGGCAAAAATTTGGACAATTGGCCGACGACTCGTTTGGAATGACGTCACGGGATCACCGAGGTGCACGGTGAAGCGGGTGGCGAGTCGGGTTGTTATCGTTCATGCTCCCGCAGTATTCACCAGGGTGGCCTTTCGGACGCGAACCGCGGCAACAATTAGCGAACGTGCTACCTCTGCGCCATCGCGTCACCACCCCGTGGAAGGATTCTTCCGCTGTTTTGACCGCTGCAGGGCCAGTGGCGTAAATTCCACGTTCCTATGACGAGGACGATGTTATCCACAGGACAACCGTTGTGGATTTCTCCATTAAGTGGCAATTTTTTTTTCGATGCCGGAGAGAGAGATGGGATGATGAGTCAAATCCCCAACCAAGATTGTAACTCGTTACCGTGGGATTGCAAGCCGCTCGCTCTGCCGCGGTGCCCCGTGACCGGGTGTGCTCTATCTGAGTCACGTGGCCGGGTGTGCTCTGTCTGCTATGACGCACGGGTCAGACACGTGGTCACCAACGATACAATGGATTAACAAAAACAAGTTCGCAACGAAGCACGAACAAGCGCCTGGGATCAATGACGTCATTCAAACTGTGACGCAGAGCTAGGCTTGGGCAGAACGCGTCACGGCCAGACGGTACGATGGAGGCCATGGTCGAGACTGACGACGGAGCGGCAGCTAAAGGAATGGAACGCCTGCCGAGAGGACGTCCACCGAGATGTAGCGCTGTGATCAGTCGTGAGAGGCGGTGGCGGCTTAGGGGGGCCTCCATCCAGCAGTGGATTGACCACGGCTGATTGACGATGACGACGATGGGAGAATGGCACTGCATGCGGAGCGAAACGTCGGACAACGTTGCCAATCAACAACGGCACCGCGCCGTAACAGATCGTCGTCTCGTGGCGTCGAGAAGGTGGCCCGCGATAAACAAAAAAAACTTGGAGGAAATTATAAAATAAAAATGTCACGATGGCGTTGACACCTGTTGAACTGTGACGGTGAATGTCGGAGGTTGTGTTTGTGGGGGGCAGGGGAGGGTGTTCTTACGGGGGGCCCGGGAAGGCCCTGAAATCCCGGAGGCCCCGCCTCTCCTTTCCTCTGCCAATCAAGAGACGGAACGAGAGAGGAGTCGGTAAAATCATCATCAAACATCCTCATCATCCTCATCACCTAATCATTCACTCCGCTACATCATCACCACCTGCAGCATCATCACCAGCAGCAGCAAAGTCGCTAACTACATTATCACAATCACCACCATCATCATCGCCCAGGGCAGCTTCAACTAATTACTCTACAGGCAACTAACATTACACAGATCCCCCGGATTGCCTTGACGGACTTTTGGGGAAAGTGCTGCTAGCGAGCACCGATGGAGGTTGGCACGGCACACGAGGGGATGATTCACATTTAAAATGTACAATGTTATTTATTTTAGCTGGAAGGGCCCATGAATCTATTCGCCTCTATTGCACGGGCATTCTGCTATGGAACATATGTTATACAATATAGATATCAGTAACAATCACCACCACCATCACCACTATCATCACCACCATCACCACCATCACCACTATCATCACCACCATCACCACTATCATCACCACTATCATCACCACCATCACCACTATCATCACCACCATCACCACCATCACCACTATCATCACCACCATCACCACCATCACCACTATCATCACCACCATCACCACCATCACCACCATCACCACCATCATCACCACTATCATCACCACCATCACCACCATCATCACCACCATCACCACCATCACCACTATCATCATCACCATCACCACCATCACCACTATCATCACCACTATCATCACCACCATCACCACTATCATCACCACCATCACCACCATCACCACTATCATCACCACCATCACCACCATCACCACTATCATCACCACCATCACCACCATCACCACTATCATCATCACCATCACCACCATCACCACTATCATCACCACCATCACCATCACCACTGTCACCACTACCATCATCATCAGCACTACCATTACCACCATCATCACCACCACCATCACCAGCACTACCATCACCACCATCACCACGGGATGGGAGTCACAACTCACTGGCCAGCCCGTGGACAGCACGCGGTAGAAGGGGGTTTTCTGTGAGCACAGGGGAGGGAGGATGACATCACCACCATCGCTGTCATCACATCAACATCATCACCACCACCACCACCACCACCGATGGCCGTCACGGCCTGACACGGCCATCAATTATCTGACATCATCGCCATCACTATCACCGCTGCCGCAACCACCACCAGCATAATCATCATCGCCACTGCCATCAACATCACCATCAACATCATCGTCATCGCCACCACCAGCATCAGCATCACGACTAGCCACCATCGTCGTCAACATCACTATCGGCGATTCATCTTCTTGGTTCTTTCGGTAAAGTCACTGTGACTACCGAAAGAACCAAGAAGATGAATCCCTGCAGTCACGGAAGCTTTAAATCGAAATGTAACTATCGGCGAAGTCTGTCACTGTCTGGCGTCATCATCACAAATCACCTTCCCTGCCACCACCACCACCATCATCATCGCCACCAACATCACAACTACATCGTCATCATCATCGTCGCCATTAGTGTCATGAATATCACCACCATCACCACCAATATGCCATCACCACCACCATCACCACCATCACCACCACCATCACCACCACCATCACCACCACCATCACCACCACCATCACCACCACCATCACCACCACCATCACCACCACCATCACCACCACCATCACCACCACCATCACCACCACCACCATCACCACCATCACTACCACCATCACCACCACTATCACCACCATCACCACCACCACCATCACCACCACCACCACCATCACCACCACCACCATCACCACCACCATCACCACCATCACCACCACCACCATCACCACCATCACCACCACCATCACCACCACCATCACCACCACCATCACCACCATCACCACCATCGCTCTCAACTTACCAAGAACTCCTCCCACTCTTCTAGGGCGTGGCTCCAGATGAGGAAGGTGGGGGGCCCTGGGGGGCCCGGGGGGCCGTATGCCCCCGTCATCCCCACTCGCCCGGGGGGGCCCTCATCCCCCTACAGGTGGGCGTGGGTTGGTGGGGGGGGGAGGAGAGAGAGGGGGAGAGAGATGGAGGAGAGAGCAGAGAGAGAGGGGGAGAGAGGGGGGAGAGAGGGGGAGAGAGGGGGGGAGTGAGGAGAACGCAGAGAGAGAGAGATGGAGGGGGAGAGAGAGGGGGGAAGGAGAGAGCAGAGAGAGGGGGAGAGAGTGGGGGTAAGAGTGGGGCAGGAGAGAGAAGGGGGGTGGGGTGGGGGTTGAGACCGTTATGAGCATTGCCCCGACTCAACCCTGCGAGCCCCAATCAGCTCCCTCGGCCACCTCGACTCCCCCAGAACCGACACGGCTCGCTGCGTGCTGAGGTGAGGGGGGGGGGGGGTAGGGCTCCCGACTCCCCATGAATGGGGTCTCTTCATGGGGGGGGTCATGGTGGGGGGGGGGGGGGTCTCACCTTGTCCCCTTTCTCGCCCATCTCTCCCTCGGTACCCTGTAGAGTAGAGAAGCACAATGAGGAATGATGCTAAACATCAATAACATTGCTTCATCATGAGCAGCATTATCGTCAATGCGTTATCACAACTTTTATAATCATCATCATTACTATCGTAAACTTTATAATTATCACTATGATCAAATATACGATTATGATTATCATCAGTATAGTACTGATATCAGTATTGTCATAATCATCACTCTGATCATCATTGAAAAGGTGATGGTGCTAGTGATGATGATGGCATCATCACCAGCATCACCATCATGTCACAATCATCACCATGACAATCATCACTAGCACTACCATTACTCTTACAATCATCACTAGCATCACCATTAACAATCATCACTAGCATCACCATTAACAACCATCACCATTAACAATCATCACCATTAACAATCATCACCATCACCATTAACAATCATCACCATCACCATTAACAATCATCACCATCACCATTAACAATCATCACCATTAACAATCATCACCATCACCATTAACAATCATCACCATCACCATTAACAATCATCACCATCACCATTAACAATCATCACCATCACCATTAACAATCATCACCATCACCATTAACAATCATCACCATCACCATTAACAATCATCACCATCACCATTAACAATCATCACCATCACCATTAACAATCACCACCATCACCACCGGGGCACGCAGCGTCACTGATCACGTAGCGTGTTACCCGTGATCCTGGGGGTCCGCGGGACCCCGATGTCCCAGGGGGGCCCCGCTTCGGCGGCAGGACGAGGGGGGGCCTTTCGGGAGGCTCCGTGGGTTCTTCTGGCTCGCCGGGGTCATTGGGATCACAGAGGTCATTGGGTTCCATGGGGTCACCGAGGGGTTCGCTGACGTCACAGGGATCGGCGGGGTCACGGGAGTCGGGCGAATCGGCCGAATCCTGGGCTTCATTGGGGTCATTGAGTTCATTGGGGTCACACAAGGAATTCGGGTCACACGGGCACTTGGGGTCCTTGGGGTCGCACTGGTCAGCAGGGTCACTGAGTTCATTGGGGTAAAATGGACAATTGGGGTCACTTGTGTCGCAGGGGTCACTGGGTTCATTGGGGTCCAATGGACAGTTGGAGCCATTGGGGTCGCATGGTTCGACGGGGTCACTGAGTTCATTGGGGTCAAATGGACAGTTGGGGTCACTGGGGTCGCAAGGGTCAGCGGGGTCACTGAGTTCACAGATGGGGTCGCCGGGGTTACAGGAGCCGGGGTCACTGAGGTCGAACTGAAATCCCTCCTGGGACCCGGGGAGGTCCTCTAGACCCGCTAATTCTCGGTGGCCCGTCCCATCTCTCCATGCACCGTCAACCCCCATTGCGAACGCCGCACGCCGAGGGAGTCGGACGCGGCGAGGTCCGGACAACAGAGGGGACTCCTGGCGAAGCGACGGGGGGTGGTCCCCTTGCCAGCGGGGGTCTGGAGCGCGCAGGGGGTCGCGTCCCGGCCGGTAAGGGGGTAGACTGGGGGTCAGCGTTGGGGTGAGCGCGGGGGGTGGACGATAATCGAGTGGCGACACCTCTTCCTAGAGACACGAACACCAACATCGTCAACATCATCATCAGCACCAAGAGAAGCATCATCATCACCTTGGTTCACCATCACCTTACATTCGAGCTCACGTGACCCCGCCGCAGTAGAGCTGCAGTGACAGACGGCTGTGGAGCGGTTTCGTGCTCGTTGGACCCGTCAGCACAGCTCCGTCTCCCCGCTGCGGTTGCTGCTGCAGCTGCAGTTGTGAGCGAGCCGTGTCACATTTGGTCGAATGCACTCTGCTGGTGACCCACTGTGCAGTCCTTCAGGAACTGCTGAGGGTTGAGTTTCGCTTGATCTGTTTGCATACTGCTGCTGCTGCTCCTGCTGCTGTGGTTTGTAACTCGTGCCCCCCCCCCAGCAATCTGCGTCAATCGTCGCGGGGCGCGGCGACTCCCTCCTCCTCCTCCTGTGGGATTTCCTCGCCGCCGTGCCCGCACGCGGTTCGGGAAGAGCGACGCCGGGGGGGGGAGGGGGCACGCGATAGGGGGGGGGCATGCGGGGGGGGGAGGGGGCACGCGATAGGGGGGGGGCATGCGGGGGGGGCACGCTTGGGAAGGGGAAGGAACGCGGGGGGGGGGGGCGTGAGGGGGGGCACGGGGGGGGCACGGGGGGGGGGGCACGCGAGGCAACGGCAGCGCTCGCGGCCTCACCGGGCCACACGGGGATGGCCGTGGGGAGCCGCGGGTCGCGACGGGACCCCGGCAGTGGGGGGGGGGGGGCCCGCGAGTCGTCTCCATGTGCCCGCTTCTCTCTCTGCGTCAAGCCCCCCACCAGACACGCGACTTCACGCTGGAGTCTCGCGCACATGGCCTCGTCGCTCCGCGAGTTATTGTTGTTGTTGTTTATCCCGCTCCTCTACCCAGCAAAGGTCTCACTGAGTCACACACGAGACTCCTTCAGGGGGCTCCTGCCGATCGCAGTCGAGGGGCGCGATGTTGCTGCTGCTGCTGCTGGGTCATCCCGATCGAGTGATTTGCAGGAACTCGTTCAACTTTGGAATGTGTTTGGGCCATTACCGGTCACGCTGCAGAACAGGCAGCGAGAGAGAACTCCTCCAGACTGCACACAGCACCGCGCCCGAGTCGGGAATCGAACCCAGACGCCTTCTTGCTGCGAGTGTCACCACCACGGCGGCACCGCCCTCCCCATTGTGACCCCCCTCCCCCGCCCCTCCCCCCGTTGAGACACAGACGGAGCCGGTGCGTCAACGCTTTCAACACCACGCGCGTGGCCAAAACGACCTCGCGTGTGTGTGGCACGACCCTCTTGAGTATCAGTCGTGAGACTCCGAGTGGGGGGCACCGCTACGATCGCAGTCCGCGCCGCGGTGGCGTCACCAGAGCGCGCTGATGCCGCGAGACGCCTCTCACCTGAGCGACGCGTGATCCGCCAACCCCCAGGGCCCACGGGGTGAGCAGCAGCAGCAGGAGCAGAGGGAGCCACAGCGGGGCCCGGGAGCTTCGATCGCGCCTCGCTGTGCCCCCTCGCGCCGCACCCGGGATCCAACTCATGTCTCGGTCACTCCTCGGGCGGGTCAACTCCACATGCCGAGACAGCCGTTCTCGCGCGAGACGCGTCGTGTGTCTGTGTGTCTTTGTCTGTCAACTTCTGTGGGTGTGTTTGTCTATTTGTGTGTCTGTGTGTCTGTCTATTTGTGTGTCCGTGTGTTTGTCTATTTGTGTGTCCGTGTGTTTGTTTATTTGTGTCTGTGTGTTTGTCTATTTGTGTGTCTATGTGTTTATCGACGTGTCCGTCCGTTTGTCCTCCTTGACTTGAGTGGTGTCGATCCCTGACCATCAGTCCCGCCTGCCTGTCTGCTTGCCTGCTGACTTGCCAGTCACTCAATCGGTCAATCAGTCCGCCTGCCTGCCTGCCGGCCTGCCGGTCACTCACTCAGTCACTCACTCACTCAGTCAGTCCGCCTGCCTGCCTGCCTACCAGTCACTCACTCACTCAGTCAGTCAGTCCGCCTGCCTGCCTGCCGGCCGGCCTGCCGGTCACTCACTCAGTCACTCACTCACTCACTCAGTCTGTCTGTCTGCCTGCCGGCCTGCCAGTCACTCACTCAGCCAGTCAGTCCGCCTGCCTGTCGGCCTGCTGGTCACTCACTCAGTCACTCACTCACTCAGTCTGTCTGCCTGCCCGCCTGCCTACCAGTCACTCACTCAGTCAGTCCGCCTGCCTGCCTGCCTGTCGGCCTGCTGGTCACTCACTCAGTCCGCCTCCACTGCCTGCCTGTCGGCCTGCTGGTCACTCACTCAGTCAGTCCGCCTCCACTGCCTGCCTGTCGGCCTGCTGGTCACTCACTCAGTCAGTCCGCCTCCCCTGCCTGCCTGTCGGCCTGCTGGCCACTCACTCAGTCCGCCTCCACTGCCTGCCTGTCGGCCTGCTGGTCACTCACTCAGTCAGTCCGCCTCCACTGCCTGCCTGTCGGCCTGCTGGTCACTCACTCACTCAGTCCGCCTCCACTGCCTGCCCGTCTGTGTGGGTCTCTCCGCTCGCCCGTCCACGTGCACCGCGCGGGACACGCCTCGACCGTAGACGGAGCGGGAAGGGATCCCGAGGAGAGGAGGGAGGAGGAGGAGGGGGAGGAGGAGGAGGTAGATAATGAGGGAGGGAGGGAGGGGAGTTAATGACCACTTGAGAAGGGACTCGCTCCGCCCTCCCACACTAACTCTGCCCCCAGCCCATTACGAGCGGGGGTGATGGAGGGGGCAGGCGAGCTGGGGGGGGAAGGTGGATTAGGGGTGGCCACCAGGAGGGACGTGGGAGGATCTTCCCAGTAATTAATAATTAATCGCAGCGATTAAGACATTCTCTGTGGTTTATGCGCAACCACGAATTAATAATAACATCCCGCCAGCATCGCCCACGGCCTCTCACACAGGGCTATTTAGGTTTATTATTTATTATTTTATTTATGTGCCCACGAGAGCCGCACGGAGTCGCAGGACTTTATTTCAGGAGGCTGCTGCGGCTGCTGCTGCTGCCACATTGGGTGTTTATTTTACGATGTTGTTCATCCAATGAATGATGAGTCGTGTTTATTATTCTTCACGTGGGAAGGAGCCGGGAGATAACCCCACGCCTCTCCCCGCACAGACGGAATAAACAGCTGGCGACTATCCCACTTGCTGTACCGCCTTCTGACTAACGAGCCAAGACACGGCACATCCTCGACACCCACCCTCGGCATGGGCAGCTTCACACCCCATCTGTGCGTGATCCACCAACCCTCGCTGCTGCCTCCACGGTGCTGGGTGACAGGCCACGTGCAGCGTGGCCACCACCACGCTGTGCGCACACGGCAGTGCACTGCTTGGACACGGGCTGCCAAACCTCCATCGATTGGCCCCAGCTGACTCCCGTTAACTAGGAAAGTTGACCGCAAACTCGGGACCGGACTCTGCCTTGTGGAAGATTTGCGCGAGGTAGGAGCGTGTCACGTCCATCGTGATCTTGCGGCCAAGTGCACATTTAGTGGCACACTGCACGCGCCTGATGACTCGTACGCCTCAAATCCACACGCCAACACAAAGCTCCCCCGTGTAGCCTTTATCAGACTGTTGAGGCAAGTGCTTTTCGCGAGCAGCACCTATGAAGACCGTCAGGGCACACAACGGGGTGGGTGTCCAGCACCATGCCCGGCCGTATTTGTCTCTCCAGTGGCGATGTTTACACAAGGCGCTAGGTACTCATTTAAGGCTGACTCGACCTAGGGGATCTCCAGGACCGATTCAGACATGCGTCACCTATATTGGCTGTGAGCAGCGTGCGTTAACCACTGCGCCACCGCTCCCCACAAAAAAACACCCCACACCCAACACTAAAACGAATCGCACCACCCCCCCTACCTCCCCGAATAAACACCCCCCAGCCTCCACACACCGACACATACCGACACACCCACAGAAAAACAAATAGGCAAAGGTATCCCGTACAGGCTGCAGAGACTGTCGGGGCAAGTGCTCTTAGCGAGCACCTATGACGGCCCACACAACACACAGACAAGCACTACACACACACACAATTGCACCCTAATTATATCCGCTCTGCACGTGTATGGCGAGCTGGGGGAGGCAGGGGGCTCCGTATTAAGTGACAGAACAGCCGTCACGCACGTGCGCGCGACTCAGCGCTCCGGAACAGTGGGCGGTGGTCGAGACTCGGAACGGATTGGCAGCAAAAGGAGGGAAATTCATCACCCGGAGCACGCGGCCTGCTCTTAATTAGCGCCCATTCCTCGCATGATCGGTGTTTACATTCATACATCAAGCGAGCAATGACTGTTAAGAAAATATATTTTATTTATTTATTCAAATACCCCCCCCCTCCGACTTAAAGTATGTGGAAGTGCGCAAAGAAGCACGCTTGGAATTGCACTCCGAGCCAGAGAGGGGAAGGCGTGGAGGGGAGACGTGGGGGGGAGACGGCGCAGTGGTGGTGGCCCGTGGTGGAGACTCACGGCGGAGAGTGGCAGCCACAAGGAGGATCCACGCCTTGAGGACGCTCCGAGCGGAGACGGAGCGACAGTGATGTAGATGGATTGTGAGAGATGGCGACGGCGTGGGGAGGCCTTCATCCAGCAGTGGAGAGGATCATGATCATGACCATGACAGGTCTGGTGGCAGTTAAAACAGCAACGCTCCCAAAAAGAGACGTAACATTCTAAAACACTCTTCTTGGGCATAAACTCATACACACACACGCCTTTAGTTCCTCCAGAAGCTTCTGAATGCAATCCCTGAAGAAGCTCCCAGCACGTGGCGCGAAACGTCGGACATAGTGCCGAACGCCGCGACCACCCAAACGCAGCACGGCGCCGCACAGCAGCGCAGCCGCCAGAACTCGCGCAGCAGAAAACGGCGACATGGCTTGGTTGGTCGAGGCGCTGGCGGATTACTACATCGCACGATCGACCACGGCGGGTGGGCCTCTATCCAGCAGTGGAGTGAGCATGCCTGCTGCTCCTTCTGATGATGGTGGTGGTTATGATGGCTGGGGGTGGATATCTGAAGCCGGGAAGCATTCGCCCCAAGTCGCTCCTCGCCCCAAGTCGCTCCTCGCTCCCAATGGCCACGCGGCTCCTTCCCGGCTTCCTCGCTGTTTGCTTTTCTTGTTGCTAAAGGCAGCGGGTGGCTAATGAGGTCAGGGCTCCACCAACAACCCAACCATCACCACAACCACCACCAAAATAACCACAACCATCACCAGCAGCACCGCCATGCACCACCATCATCATCATCAAAGCAGAGCTGGAGAGCTCTGGGCGTTACGGGTGCTTTGACCAATCAGAGTTGATTGGCAATTAATTGCTCGCTAATTGCCTGGACACGGCGCTCCCTGCCGCAGCTGCATCAACACCCCGCCGCGTGCCCACGTGCGTTCCCAGGACCCCCCCCCCATCCCACTCCAGAGCCATGGGGGGTCCCACTCCCCAATGCATAGGGACCCCCCTAGCGACCCCACTACTCCAGACCCCCCACGAACAGAGGGAGGGGGCTGCTGCTGCTACTACTACTGCTGCTGCTTGTTGTTGTTGTTATTGTTGGTAATAACGGCGTCATTTTACCCAGAAAAACGTCGACGAGTCTCAAGACTCTTTGGGTCAGGAGGGTCCTGCCACACTGGGGGGGGGGGGGGGTGCTTGTCCCGTGCTCTTCATGAGCCACAATACGACTTATTGCGTCATCATAACCATCTTCATCAGTAACCATGGTCAAGCCACTGCTGGATGAAGGCCTTCCTCATCCACCGCCGACACCTCTCACGACCCAGCGACGTGACGACCCTCCCACTCCTTGCCCGCATCTTCACTCTCACTCCTTCGGCTGCGCTGCGCAAACAAATCGGCGTGGTCCTGGACAACGCCAGCAACACAATGCATCAGACATGTGCTTCCTTCCCATATTTGTCTGTCCACATAAACGAAAGGTAATTTTTTTACACAGATCCTTTCGATAACATTAAACAGAATAATTTTATTCACGTGGTAAAAGCAGAGCTCGGAGGAGAAGGTGCAGGAGGGGCGCGGTGAGTTGTGAGTGTGGGATAGAATCAGAATCTGTATTTTTACCGGAGGAATCCGATGAGCTATAAAGCTCTTTTTCACAGATGTCCAGTAGGGCCGGGTCAGCACATTACAACAACACACAACACACACACACGATAGAGCAGAGGGAAGGTAAACACATCGCTTTATAAAATATACAAATAAAACTCAACTATTTTTATTTTACCAGGTATGGGCACCCCCTGAGCTATTAGCTTCGGAAGCGACATGTTATCATCGTGTGGAAATTTAAAGTAGCAAAAATAATTATCCAAACAATCAAGACGCATGTTTCTGTTGGCTCGAGCCATCACATCCCTCGATTCCTGTTACGCAACTCCTCAACTGGGGGGGGGAGGGGGTGGCGAGCACACGCCCAGGGTGACATGACTTGGGCATGACGCCCCTCCTCACATTACAACATCGTCACGATACCCTCTACATTCAACGTCTTCCAGCGCAGGCCACGCGTCTTCTCACTGCGGGGGGGGAGGGGGGGCCTCGGGAGGGGGGCCTCGGGGGGATGGGGGGGGGGGCCTCGGGGGGAGGGGGGGGGGGAGGGGGGGGTCGGGGGGGGGGGGCCTCGGGGGGGAGGGTGGGGGCTCGGGGGGGGGGGTCGGGGGGGGGGGCCTCGGTGTGCGGCGACTCCACTGCTCGGACTCGAGCGGGTCGTGGAGTCCAGTGAGTACCTGGTGCGGTGGGAGACAAAGGCGGCCGGGGATGGTACTGGCCACCAACCCCCTCGTGTGTCGAGGCGGCCTTTCTATGCGCTCGCCAACAGCACTTGCCCGAACTGGCTGTTAGGGCTACACGGGGGATCTTTATACTTGTGATGTCCTCCCCGCTGAAACCCGACCACACTGACCCCCCCCCCCCGAGCCCCTCCCCCCGCATGGCGAGCCTTTGAAGAGAGAAGAGTCCTTAGCAGCGCCTGGTCAATTAGCCCTTAATGAGCTCCGCTCAGCGCCAACTGATCATCCATTACAGCCACTGCGGAATGAGCGGGGAGTGAGGCGCGGAGTAGGGGGGGGGCAGCAGAGAAAACGATGAGAAGGGTCAGAATAACCATGAAAAATGCGGCTTGGATTTTGAAATCCAGGCCGCATTTTTCATCGTCCAGTCCGGTTGTGACATCCAGGTCAAGTTTTGAGATTCAGGCCGCGATTTGTGAGCCAGTCCAGGTTGAGTGTTTAGTTTATCGTTACCCTCCGCACCTACGATTCGCACTGTTGGAGAGGTTCGACATAGATAGTGGTGCAGGTGGGGTTGAGGAATCCAATCCGCAATTATATACTCCATGCCAGGTTTTGTGATCCAGCAAGTGCAACTCGAGTCGACCGAGTTGGCTGAAGTACGAGCGGCGTTTCGCGATTCAGGACGGGTTTTGAGATCCAATCCAAATTTTAGGATCCACGCCGAGTTTTGATATCCATACCAGGTTTGTAGATCCAGTCCTGGTTCCGAGGGATCCAGTCGGGGTTTTGAAATCGAGCTGCAGCTCACGCGAGCGCGGGACGGAACCACGCCCATCTCATCTTCATGGGCTATCAGCCAGTCGTGGAAATTCCACACTCCCATGGCGGGTGCAAGCAATTCCATAGATTGACCACTTAATATCCACACAGAGTGATTCGAATTCATCTCCCTGTGTCGACCTCGTAGGGATAATGATGATGATGCTAATAATTACGGATTATGATGATTCATGTTTGGATGATGTTCATTATGATGATTCATGTTTGGATGATGTTCATTATGATGATTCATGTTTGGATGATGTTCATTATGATGATTCATGTTTGGATGATGTTCATTTGATGATACATGTGGAGTGACATGGAATGGATCACTACGGCGCGTAGCGCTGGTACAATAGAATAAGGAAATATGGGTGTAGCAGCCAGCACAGCAGGTAATGCCACGCAGTGGGTCGCTAGGGTGCGTGGTGCTGGCTGCTGGCGGAGAGGGGCACATGGGGACACGTCACTCCGGCCGGCTGGCAAAGAACGTGATGGGCCGGGGTGAAGGATGTAGGGCAAAGATGACCGAGGGGACACGGGGAGCATGGCCCAGGACCTTCTGGAGGGTTCCAGGAGGGGCGTGGTTAAGGGCGGAGCCGGGCAGGTGGCACGTGGAGGTCAGCCCAGGACCTTCTTGAAGGTTCTCGAAGGGGGGCGTGCCCGAGGGCGGAGCCAGGCCACGCTGAGGGGCATAAAAGGGAAGCCCCGAGGCTGAATCAGGGCTGTCTACAGGTGTGTCACCACGCCCTTGCAAAGTGCACACGAATTGATGCAATGGATATCACGTCGCGGTCTGCTTTTCGGTTGCAAGTTTCAGATTTACTGCAATACACCCGTCCTGGGACGGGCTAAAGGCGAGTAGTGTAGAATAAACGTTGTTGCTTCCTAAAATAATGTCTCAGAAGTGAATCACTACACATGTTTGGATGATGTTTATTATGATGATTCATGATTGGATGATGTTCATGGTGATGATTCTGATTGGATGATGTTCATTACGATGATTCATGTTGCTGCCGATGATAATCCCACTGCTTATGATATTTCTGCGGCTGATCATACTTCTGCTGATAATTCCAATGCTGATGATGATACTTCTTCTGTTGACGATGCTGCTGATGATGATACTTCTTCTGTTGATGATGCTGTTGATGCTTTGATCTCTTGACTGTTCCGACTGTCACTCGTGGGAGACGCCGAGTCAGGATGTGAGGATCGCACGCGCATCTGTGCGGAGCCATCAGACCCCCCCCCCCCGCGAGGCCCTCCTCGAGCCCACCGCCCCTCCCCCTCGCTCCACAGGGGGGGGGGGGGCGACCTCCTGCCACACATTTTCTCTCCTTACATCATCATCAGCCCCGTCCTCTATAGCCCAGCAGCAGCATCATCATCAGCGAATCTACACCACCATCATCACTGCCACTCCCAGAGACTGGCCACTGCTTACCCTCCTCTCCCACCCCTCCCCCATATCCCCACCCCCCGCCGCATTCCCACCGCACCGCTAATTACCACAATAATCAAGCAATTTACTTTTCCAGGGAGGCTCCACTTAGCGGTGACAGCGCCGCTGCCGTCGCGTCCGCAGCAACAGATCCATTGTTGTACTGGACTTCTACGTTACTCTCGCCGTCCCCAACTGGCACTGACCAGCGTGGTGAAGTATGGTCATATAGCCCCCCACGACCCACACTGGCGCGGGGAGGCCTTCATCCAGCAGTGGCTTGACAAAAGCTCTGAAGCGTATTTTTGTACGTGATGTTTGTCATTGATCCAGACGTTGTTGTTGTTGTGATGCTGCGTTGGCAGTGGTGCACAACCAAACGTCAACAACAACCACTCAACGCGTTTCTCAACTACAGCGGGGGGGGGGGCTCTACAATAAATGAAACAAACAAAATAGGCGACGTTTCGGACAACGGCCCTTCTTCATAAACAGCAGAGAGATGGGCATTTTCCAAAAGGTCGGGCAAAAACATGTGGCCTGCATTGACCAGCGTGGTGAAGTATGCTCAAACAACACCGATGAGCAACACGGGGCGTGGAGATGTCTTGACTCATCCAGCAGTGGATTGGCACTGGGTTGAATACGGGTTGTACCGCTACGCGTTGTTGTTGTTGTTGTCCGGCGATTCTCTAAACATCGGTCACCGTTGTCCTCTCTCTCTCTGCCGTCCCCACTCCCCCCTAACCCCCCTCACCCACGCCCCCGCCCTGCCCCCGGCAGTGCGCGATGATTCGTGTAACTTGGATCGCGACTGATCGAGGGAATCTCTCATCACGATCAGCAGCGTCAGCACCATCAAGGGCAGCAGCAGCATCACGATCAGCAGCACGATCAGCAGCACCATCAGCACCATCAAGTTCAGCAGCAGCAGCAACATGTGACTGGCAGGCTGGTGGTGCAATAAAAACCGCAGTGCCTCGCAGCAAGGAGAGAGGCTGAGTCGGGCGCCTCTCTGTGTGCAGTCTGTAGTTCTCTCTCTCCCCTTGGCCTGCCTGCGCCTCCTCCAGGACCTCTGGTTTCCAGCCAGAGCGAGAACACCCCGACATGCGATGTCACCGGTGTTGGACAAAAACAAAACCTCCACAAAAGTGACAAAAATCACTCAGTCGGGATCACACAGCAGCAGCGATATCGCCCCCCTCCTGCGATAACTTGGCAGGAGCCTCGTGAGAAAGTCACGAGACTCAGTGAGGCTCTCCTCGCTAAGCAAGTGGAATCGTCGTCGTCATCATCACGGCCACTCACCCGACCTGCACGTCCATGACCCATTGACTTGGCGCTGTGACCTCTTGATTGGGGGTCGTGACCCCATTGATCGGTCGTTGCAACATCCACAGGACACCTTCATCGTCCCACGGCAGGGGCGAGCTGCCGCTGGGGGGTGGGTGTCCCACGGGGCTCCACCGAAGCCCTGCGCCCGAGAGAGGCGTCGTGGCGTCTCCATCATCCTCTCGCCTCCCGCCAGCCCCGGCTCAGCCTTCGTCTCCACAGGTGACTCCGAGTCGCCTGAAATAACCCCCAGAGCCCCAGAATCTCCACGGACCCCCAACAAGGCGCCCAAGACCCCAGTCCCCACCTCCTGACCCCTTCCCCGGGATCCAAACCCCCCGCATTCCTGGACCCCGGTCACCGGTCCCTCAATCGATACCCCAGATCTCCGCACCCCCGAACCCCCACCCAGCGGAACCCCCTTAATGGGGGCTCATCCCCTCTCCCTTCCGCTCCCCCGCCCCCCATCTCCCGATTCTTCTCCCTGTGGCTGAGAATGGCGGCGAGCGGGGTTCTCACTGTCGGGTGCCAGGCGCCTCCCCCCCCCCTCTCGCTACTCTCTCACGACCCCCCCCCACCCCTCCTCACATGCACCCCCCCCCACGTTCTCCTCACTTTCACCCCCCCCCCCACGTCCTCTCTCCCCTTCTTGGTCGTCTCTGCCCCCCTCCCTCCCCCCGTGTCCACTCCCTACCCGCTTTCCCTCTCAACTTCACCCCTCTCTCTCTCCCTTCACCCTACCCCCCTTTCCTCTCTCCCACCCTTCTCTCACCTGCTCCCCCACGCGTCTTTGTCTTCCCTCTCGTCCCCTCCCATCCCTCTCCCCCCTCTCTAAGCCCCCCTCCACCCACCTCTCATCCCCGGGACCCCTCGAGCACGTGAACTCCCCCCGTGCCCCTCCCTCCCCCATCGCTGACCCCCTCACTCCCTCCCCTCCCGCCCCCCCTCCCTCACCATCTCCGTCTCGCTGAGCGCAAATCAGCAAAGCGCGGGGGGACGCCCCCGGCGTGAGGGGGCGAGTGAGCAAGCACCTGGGTGACGTCAGCCCCCCCGCCCCCAGAGTTGCTCAAGACGCGCGTGACCTCTACCCCCCCCCCCTTCTTATCAGCTCCACCCCGACAAACCGCGCCGCTCTGTGCCCCCCCCCCTATCCCTCACCGCTCGCTCTCGGGGGGGGGGGTCTCAACCCCCACCCCCTTTCACCATCAACTCCCCTCCCTCCCCCTCATCCCCCCACCCCCGCCCTCCATTTCATCATCCCCCAAACCCCCACCACTCGCCACCCACGCGCCCCGCCCACCCTTATCGGGCTCTCCAGCCCCGCCCTCCCCGCCCCTTTGCCATCGTAACCCCTGAGACCCTGGCGGGGACTTCACCCCCCCCCCCGCCTCCCATTCGCCACCCCCTCCCCTCATCCCTCTCTCCCCCCTCGGGGTCCCCGCCTGTTCCCGTCACGACTTCCCGACACCAGGATGCGACCCAAACAAACACGCGCGCACAGCGGCCAGACGCGACGCGCCGCAGGGGTCCCCGACACCAGACCCACGGCGACACCGCGACACAGGGACCCAGGGACCCCCGCGCAGAAAGGTGAGGTCCCAAACACACACACAAGACAAAGATGCGCCGTGTAGCCTAACAGACTGTTGTGGCAAGTGCTGTTCACACACACACACGCGCCTACACTCACCTACACCCACCTACACTCACCTACACCCATCTACACTCACCTTCACTCACTTGGAGCTGTCAGAGTGTAATGGCGAGCGCGCTGGACCTGCGATCTCAGACGTCGCTGTGTCAATTTGATCTTCTGGCGAGGCCATTAGAACAATGGGGCCAGTGTTCACTACATCCCGAACGGCGCGCACACGACGGGGTGGGTGGCCAGCATCACGCCCGGCCGCCTTTGTCTCCCCAGTGCCAATGTTTTTCACACCGCACCAGGTACTAATTTAATGCTGAGTCGACCTAGGGGATGGCGAGGACCGATTTAAATAATGTCACTGGTGTTGGGAGTGAGTACGAATCGAACACGGGTCACCGGGTTGGCAGCGCAGCGCGCTGTCCACGACATTACCGCTCCCCACTCACGCGCGCGCACTTCCGAACCTCCACACGCGGTCAATGTCATTCTCACAACCATTGCCCGCCCCGCCTCTGCCTTCAACGCACGACGCCCCAACGCGGCCTGCGACCGGCCGTGCGAGCGACCCGCCCGCTTTCATCTCGGCCGCAGCGTCGCACTCAGCGACAAGCGAATTACTCGGTTCACCGATGTCGCTGCTGCTGCTGCTCGCGTGAGAGTTGAGCCGCGCGAGACGCGGAGCAGCGGCAGCAGCAGCGGGAGGAGGTGGAGGAGGAGGTGGAAGAAGTGGAGGAGGAGGTGAAGGAGGAGGTGGAGGAGGTGGTGGAGGAGGTAGTGGAGGAGGTGGAGGAGGAGGTGGAGGAGGCGCACCAAGCCTGGGGCAGTCGCTCCGCTGCATCGCGGCTCCTGCTGCTGTCGCCCTCTGTTCGAGGACGGCTACAATTGGGAGATGTTCCTTGGGAACATCTCCCAAAACGCACCCCACCCCCCCCAAGTTCGGCTTCAGAACGAAATGCGAGGGGCAATAGCGAGGGAGAGAGAGAGATTGTGTCGGATAAGAAGATCACCGCCCATCGCTTTGCAGCTCCCCGCGTGTGGATGCGCGCGTGGTGTAACAAGTCCGGAGAGTTGCACAAACGTCGCCCTGCGCCCCCTCCCCACCCCTAGTAGGGGGGGCAGGGCGCATGACTCTGCACGTCAGCGTTACTGGCACTGGGGGGGGGGGGCATGACGCGAGGGCATTGACTGAGAGAACACGGCGCTAAGTGGAGAGTTCTACAGGGGCGCCCTCTCTCTCTCTCCCGTCTCTCATCTCTGTAACTGCGTCTCCCTACCCCCCCACCCCCCTTGTGCATCTCTCTGTTCCCGCCTGTGTGCGTGCCTGCGTGTCTGTCCGTCTCCCTTTGTCGGTGTCTGTGTGTCTATGTCTGGCTGTCTCTGTCTCGTAGGGTGCTTGTGTATCTCTGTCCCTCTGTTCTCTCGTGTTACGCAAAAACACGCACACAACAAAGATAACACAACAACAACCGCCATTCGCCACTAAGTGGCGGTGACGTCACCACAATGCTTGTGCCAGGCTATGTGCACCTTGAGGCCACGTGAAGTGTCGAACGCCCGCTGGCAGGAGGTTAAGGGGCAGACCCAGGTGCCACGGGTCGACTGACTGAGATGACCGAGATGACTGGCTGATGCACCACCTGTGCCCCCTACTGTGCCAACTTGCTGTGCTTTAGCCACCCGGTGCTCCGCTCGTTGTTGTGAGCGTCGCTCCTCCGCCCCCGTTGTTGCTGGAGGGCGACTGCCTCCAACTGCCCAGTAGCGTCCGTCACGAGCCTCCTGCACAGAGGCCGATCTTGACACCGCTGGTACCAGTCATCGGCAAGTCCACTCAGCTCCACGTCCTCCTGTACCACATCACTCCATCTCTTCTCTAGCCCGTGCTGCGCCCGTTTAAGCCCCGTCAATCCAGCCGATCAAAAGCTGTTGAGGCATGCGGTGGCTGGGCATGCGGGCTATATGACTCACACATACTCACACGCACACTCACACACTCGCACACACACTCTCACACAAACTCACACACTCTCACACAAACTCACACCCCCCCCCTGTGACTTGCGATCCGCTCATTCATAAACAACGTCCGCAAATGACCCCACGTCTGACCCTCCGCCTCACTCCGCCTGGGTCACGCTGACCCAGGCGGAGTGCCCGCGGGCTCTGCGTGACCACGGTGATACGGGCGCGGTGCCCGGAGGGGATCAGGCGGCACAACCACCATCACCATCACTACCAAATAACCTCCGAATGTCATCAGCAGAATCGCCAACTCCTGCACCCCCTCCTCCTCCCCCTGGTCGCCATCGTCAGCATGGAGCTCACGTGGAGCGCCTTGCTCCTGCTGCTCCTCCTGCTGTTCGTGCTGCTGCTGCTGCTGCTCAACTCGGGGGGACGCGCGGCCTCGGGGCGCCGCTCCCTGGGGGTGCCCGGACCCCGGGGGGTCCCCCTGCTGGGAAACGTCGCCGAGCTGTTCCGCACGGACCGCCACCGGCACCTGGCGCAGCTCGCGCGCCGCCACGGCCCCGTGTACAGCCTGCGCCTCGGGGCCCACGGTGACGCTGCCCGCGGCTGCTCGTCGTGGGGGTTGGGAGTGGTAGTTGGCGATGCTGGTGGTGGTGACGGTGGTGATGTCAGTCGACCCGTGGCACCTGCTGGGTCTGCTCCGTGACCTCCTGCCAGCGGGCGTTAGACATCACGTGGCATCAACGTGCACCTAGCCTGGCACAAGCGCCGTGGTGACGTCACCGCCACTTAGTTGTTGTTGTTGATGATGTGGGCAACGGTAGCGCAGCGGTTTAGGGCGCCCCGCTACGAACCCGGCGATCGAGTTCAATCCCCGCTCACGGCCATCAACACCAGAGACGGCTATCTGAATCGATCCTGGGCCTCCCCTAGGTCGATTCAGCCTTAAATCAGTACAGTACCTGGTGCGGTGTGTAATAATCGCCACTGGGGAGACAAAGGCGGCCGGGCGTGGTGCTGACCATCCACCCCGTCGTGTTCCGTGCCGGCCATCAAAGGCGGTACTCCCGAACAGCACTTGTCCCAAAAGTGTGAGTGTGTGTGTGGAGGCTATACGGGGGATCTTTGTCTGTGTGGCGCGAGTAGAGATGGTGGTGCTCAACTCGGCCGAGGTGCTGCGTGAGGCTCTCATCAAGAAGAGCGCCGACTTCGCGGGCCGTCCCCAGACGTACACGGGTACTCGATACAGCCCGGGGCGGGGCTCCGGAAAATATCTGCCCCGCGCCTCACATCGACACCCGGAACCCGCCTCAACTCGGCTGACCCCCCCCACCCCCAGCCCGCACGCGCCCCTTGATTGCGCAACATCCCTCTCGGACCCTGCTCTACGAGTTCTCTCGCATGTCCGTGTCGTTATTGTGCCGTCGCTGTGCTCACGCATCGCCACGGGCCTCCCGTGTAAACACAACGTGGCTAGTGCAAGCGGCATGACCGTCGTCGTCGTCGTCTTCCGCCTAACAAATAGAATCACTCAAACTCATGCGTGTGTCATCTCGTACGGATGGTTTAGCGACCAACACGAGATGATTCACAATTGGTTTCTGTTTGGGTCAAACATGTGCGGGTGCGATGGCAACCATTCGTGCCGTGCGCCCTCCACCACCCGACGCAGCCGAACGAATCGAGCTGTCACGTGGGCAATGCGCCCGATTCATGGTTTTTATTTATTTTCAGCAAAACCGGTTACGTTTAAAAATAATCGAGCAGGATTTTATGATTATAACCGTGCACGTAATGGTCAGAAATGACCATGCACGCTTCTGTAGCGATAAACACAAACACTGCATGAATGTTCGTGATTCATTGCTGGCAAACATCTCACAACAAACCCCCAGCGTGTCAGCAGCAGGGCCCACGACTCAGTGTGGTCATAGGGAGCTCCATCACACAGAGCTCCACTCAAACCGACACCGTCTCTCCTATCTGAGGTCTTCTTTCTACCCCCCCCCCCCACCCCCAGGCTGCGCCATCTCGTTCGGGGGCCGCGACCTCTCCCTGGGCGACTTCACCCCCGCGTGGCGCCTGCAGAGCCGCATGGCGCGCGCGGGGGCTCCGGGGTCGCAGCGCGGACACCACCCACGCGGTCATCGCGAGCGAGGGGGCCTGCCTGTGTCACGTGAGCGGGGAGGGGGGTGGGGGGCTGATGGCGCTGGGAGAATGGGGGGGGGGGCAGCGATTGCTCGAACTCCAGCCCCCCGCTGACCCCTCCCCCCCTCCGTCCACCTGCCCACATTTAACCATTTCCCACGCCGTGCGTGGATTTTTGACACGCTACGCGTGCCAGATGATTGGTAAACACGTTGAACTTGCATTACGTCGCTAATTATAACGCGTGTGTGCGTGTGTCACACGTGACGTCACGCAGCGATGATTATCTCAACTTAATTAGACCCCCCCCGCCTCCCCCCGTCAGGTACTCCGAGGTCACGGGGGCCGCCCCGTGGACCCCATGCCAATCCTGTCGACGCACACGAGCAACATCGTGTGCACACTCAGCTTCGGCGTCAGGGTACGGCCCCCCACCCCACGCGCGCCCCCCTCTTTCGCTCCCCGCCACCCACTGCTCCGTACTCGTGATTAGATGGCTTCATGTGACACCGGTAAATGCGGATATACCAAACATATAACATATTAAACATAGCAACAAATATCATGCAAAAGCCTCTCATCTCACTCTTCTCCCCTCCACGCACTCTCCTACCTCTTCCCTCTCATCCCACTCCTCTCCACGCACTCTCCTACCTCTCCCCTCTCATCTCACTCTACTCCCCTCCACGCACTCTCCGCTCCAGCAAACGAGGCTCTCGAGTTCGCCATCGCTCAGTGGCAGGTCGCTCCTTCTCCTCGGTCTGGAACTTCCTTCCCCCAGTGGCCCGTGCTGTCGACTGCTCAAGTCCCAGCTCACGACCCACCATCCATCCTCTTCCTTGCCTCTGTGACTGACTGCCTATGACAGACGGCACGAGAGTGCGTTCTTGAATCCGTCTGTGCGGAGTTGTGTACGTGTGGTGGTGTGGCGTTCTCGGCGTGTCAGTACGCAGAGCAGGACCCCGAGTTCCGCAGACTCCGCGAGAGTCTCGACGAGTTGGTGCACCTCTGGGGCTCCTCCACCATCATGGCGCGCGACCACCTACCCTGGCTCCGGGTGCGAACCGGAACGACGGACAACGCGGGACTCGAGCCACACACCAGTACTCACGTGGCACGAGAAGCAGGACTGACGTAGAACAGGGACCCAGGACTAACGAAGGACGAGGAACTACAGCACGACTAACCTGGACCACAACCACGACTTGTAGACAGACTCAGAACCAGGACTAACATGGGACTACAAACAAAACCAAGACTAACATTGGACCAGACCCATGACTAACATGCATCATCACCACGTGTGATGTTGGACTATGCGTGCTGAGCTTCTTTCGCATCGTACGTAGCCAACCGTGCGAATCGGGACCAGCACGAACTCGACCCGGCGCCATGACTCAAGTCAGAACCAGATCCAGGGGGAACTCAGACAGAGAATCAGAACCATTACTCACCCAGACACAAAAACAACAACACTCAACACATGCATCAATAACGCTTCGTGGTCTTAAAAGGAAAACTATATAGATATGTAATAGGCGACGTTTCGGGCGATGGCCCTTCTTCGACAGCAGAGATATGGAGTGGATAATAGGAGTCGGAGGCTGCGATTTGCACCGTGGGAGCTGACGAGAAGACATCGTGACCATCACACGAACCGCATAGACCTGCAGAGACACTCACCACGATGGGTCCAGCCACTCACCCTACTCACCGCCCTCCCCCACCCCGCGCTCGTGTAGAGGTTCCCCAGCGCCACGTGGACTCGCTTCCTCGAGGCCGTAGAGAGACGCGATCACGTGGTTGCCGGGCACCTCGAGGCGCACAAGGTTTGAAAGCAACTTCGCTCACCAATCCACTCACACCACCATACTCACCAATGCACCATCACCTCACCATCACACTCACGCCATCACGCTAATCAATACACCATCACCTCACCATCGCACTCACGCCATCATACTCACCAATGCACCATCACCTCACCATCACACTCACGCCATCATACTCACCAATGCACCATCACTCACGTCATCACGCTCATCAATACACCATCATACTCACCATCATATTCACTCACGTCATCCCCCTTACATACATGCCATCACATCCCCCCACCCCCACCGCCGTCCGCACTCTGCCTCCCCCCCCCAACAGAAGGGAGGCGCGCGCGCCGGGACTGAGGACATCACCACCTCCATGCTGAGGTTCCTGAAGCAAGAAGGCAGAGGGGAGGGGGCGGGGGAGACGGGGGGCGGGGGGGGAGAGGGGGGAAGAGGAGGACGAGGAGGGGGAGGTGGAGCGGAAGGAGGAGGCGGGGGACGACGAGGAGGAGACGGAGCAGGTGGAGCAGGGCTCGCTCACAGAGCAGCACCTGCACATGGTGCTGGTGGACTTGCTGGTCGGAGGCTCTGAGACGACGGCCATCACGCTGGTCTGGGCGATCGCGTTCCTCATGCACGATCCCCAGGTGGCGGTGATGACCAACAGCAACAGTCGCGGTTGCATCATGATGGCCATTTGCACCGAGCTGGAAGCGCATCAGCATCGTGATCAATCTCTGAATCATCATCAATCACTTGATGATCATCATCGTAACAGATGGCATCATCAGCAGCAGCAGTAGCGCTGGTAGCAGCAACAGCATTAGCATCAGTAGCGGCAGTGTCGGCGCCACCATCATCATCATCATAGCCACCATCAGCATCCTCATTATCAGCCACGCTATCGCCACAATCTTCGTCGTCGTCACCACTCGTCATCAAAGACAAAGTTCCCCCGTGTGACCTGAAACAGACTGTCGGGGCAAGTGCTGTTAGCGAGCAGCACCTACGAAGGCCGGCACGGCACACGAGGCCGTGGGTGGCCAACACCACGGCCGGCCGCCTTTGTCTCTCAGGTGCTGATGTTTAATTAACGCCTCAGGCACCCATTTGAGGCTGAGTCGACTTACGGGAGGCCCAAGATAGGTTCAGATAATCGTCACTGGTGTTGGCTGTGAGCCGAGGAAATCTAAATCGGATCGCCGTGTCCGAAGTGTAATGCGCTAACCACCGCGCCACCGCTCCCCCCCCCCCCCACCGCACCCGCCCCCGTGCCCCGCAGCTGCAGGAGCGGCTGCACGCCGAGCTGCTGGGGGCCGTGGGCCGGGCGCGCGCCCCGCTCTACGCTGACCGCTTCGCCACGCCGCTGCTGCGCGCGACCATCACCGAGGTTCTGCGCACACGGCCCGTGGCGCCACTCGGCATCCCGCACCTCACCACGCGTGACACCAGGTGACTCACCACGCGCCTCACCACGCACCTCACCACGCACCACACCACGCACCTCACCACGCGTGACACCAGGTGACTCACCACGCACCTCACCACGCGTAACACCAGGTGACTCACCACGCGCCTCACCACGCAACTCACCACGCACCACACCACGCACCTCACCACGCGTGACACCAGGTGACTCACCACGCACCTCACCACGCGTGACACCAGGTGACTCACCACGCGCCTCACCACGCGTGACACCAGGTGACTCACCACGCACCTCACCACGCGTGACACCAGGTGACTCACCACGCGCCTCACCACGCAACTCACCACGCACCACACCACGCACCTCACCACGCGTGACACCAGGTGACTCACCACGCACCTCACCACGCGTGACACCAGGTGACTCACCACGCGCCTCACCACGCGTGACACCAGGTGACTCACCACGCACCTCACAACGCGTGACACCAGGTGACTCACCACGCGCCTCACCACGCAACTCACCACGCACCACACCACGCACCTCACCACGCGTGACACCAGGTGACTCACCACGTGCCTCACCACGCAACTCACCACGCACCACACCACGCACCTCACCACGCGTGACACCAGGTGACTCACCACGCACCTCACCACGCGTGACACCAGGTGACTCACCACGCACCTCACCACGCGTAACACCAGGTGACTCACCACGCGCCTCACCACGCAACTCACCACGCACCTCACCACGCGTGACACCAGGTGACTCACCACGCGCCTCACCACGCGTGACACCAGGTGACTCACCACGCGCCTCACCACGCAACTCACCACGCACCACACCAAGCACCTCACCACGCGTGACACCAGGTGACTCACCACGCACCTCACCACGCGTAACACCAGGTGACTCACCACGCGCCTCACCACGCAACTCACCACGCACCACACCAAGCACCTCACCACGCGTGACACCAGGTGACTCACCACGCGCCACACCACGCGCGACTGCAGGTATCACCCCGCACCACGTGACACACGAGTTCTAATAGGCACTCGTGAACATCACTGCCGTGCTGTGTTGCAAAACAACACTCAGGGATCGATGGGGGGGTCAGGGGAAGGCGGTGGGGCTCACGACAGTGACCTTGATCTGGACCTCTTGACTTTGACCTCCGTGCAGTGTCGGGGGGTACCAGCTGCCGCGGGGCACCACGGTCATCCCCAACCTGTGGGCCGCACAGCACGACCCGGACAAATGGAGCCACCCGGAGCGCTTCCAGCCAGGTGAGGCGAGGCCACGCCCAGCCCCCACGTGACCACGCCTTCACTAAACCAGGTCACGCCCACCCACTTCGCCCCCTCCCCTCACATCCCAACCTCCCCACCCACCCAGACCTGCCGACGAGAATTCCTACCCCCTGCGATGTTTAGATGTCACCTCACCTGGAGGCGACGATGTTCCACTCGCCTCACCTGGAGACGCAGCCAATCTCAGCAGATTTTCCAAACACCAGGCCCTGGTATGGGTGGTGTGGGGGGAGTAGATTGGTGGAGTGGTTAGACGAGTGGTTGGCTGAGTCGTTCAGTGATTGAGTGGTTGGTTGATTAGTCGACTCTGCAGGTGGGTTTCTCTCCGTCCATTCTCCCCTCTCTCCCCATCCACCCATCCTCACCCTCTACCCTCCTACTCCACTCCTCTCCGTTCTCCTCCCGCATTCTCCCTCCTCACATCCCTCCTCCCAGGAACGCTCCCTTCTCTTCCTCCTCTCTTCTTCATCAACGTATCTCCTACCCCGCATCCCCACTCCTCTCTTCCCCTGCCATCTTCGCCCCCCCATCTACCCATCCATTCTCCCACCCTCCATTCTCCGACCTTATCTCCCCGCCTCTCCTTTTGCCACCTTCTACTCCACCTCCCCGCCTCTCCCAACAGAGCGTCACCTCCACCGTGACCCGTCCGCCGAGCGCCGCCGCGTGGGGAGCCTCCTTCCGTTTGGCGCGGGCTCCCGGGCCTGCCTGGGGGCCTCCCTGGCGCGAGCCGAACTCTACATCCTGCTCGCGCTGCTCATCCGCGACTTCCGGTTCGAGGCCGAGGGGGGCCCGGGGGGAGGCCTGCCGGACCTGGACGGGGAACTCACCGTCATCCTCAAGCCCAAGCCCTTCCACATGCGCTTCATCGAGAGGCCGTGAAGGCGCCGAGGAGAAGGGGTTAGGGTTGGTGGATCCCGCCGAGATGGCAGGGGACGTGCTCGTTTCGTTGAAAGTCAAGGTTAGGATTTTTAGTAATCTCCTGTTCAAGCCATGGCACCTGGGTCTGTCCCATGACCTCTTGTACGTGAGCCTTCGACACTTCACGTGGCCTCAAAGTGCACCTCGCCTCGCACAGGCACCGTGGTGAGATCACCATCACTTAGTGGCGAATGGCGGGTACTGGAATTGGTTAGAATCGCAACACATTTCGCAGTCAGCACCAGCTCTATTCTCACAGTATCCTGCAATAAAGTCCACCTCAACGTGTCTGACATCACACGCTCAGCTCAACCATCACAATGCACCGCTGCAATTCAGCACCGACCTACAAATGGGCATTCGTCTGCCAGTAGATTTGCGATGTGACGATTTGGTTTCTTTCCCAATTAAGCAATTTGTGGGCCACGTTTCAAATTTCGAATGAGAAGTGTCTGTAATGGAGATTATTGGTGGAAGGAGGCAGTACATAAAGTAGGTTGATAACAATCTTGATTTGAAGCTTTCGTGACTGCAGGAATCCATACTCTTTGGTTATATTAAAACAATAAAATAATATAAATAATATACCTACGTGACTTTACCGAAAGAACCAAAGAGTATAGGTTGACAACAGCCTACTTGTGAAGCTATAGGGTTGTGTGTTGTCCCAGTATGTGCTGAAATTTCCCCTGGCAATGAGGCTGCGATCATAAGAGGATCATTGCCGATAAACCTCTGGCGCTTCAGCAGCGTTGATCCAAGCGAGCCCGACTGCTGCTGAGACATTGAATTTGGAACCCGGTAGGGAGTTTTGCTCGTTTTGAACCAATGCTGCTGCAATCATGCACTCCCGGGAGGCCGTAGAGAGCTGATGGGATGTGTAAAACATAAGTTGAGCTTGTGAAGGGACAGATATGGGACAGAGGGGGGTTGCCTGCTAATTTAAGAGGCATTACTCAAACACATTATGCAAACACATTATGCAAGAAGCTATTGAAAGTGAGCGTTATGATGATAATGGTGACGATGATAGCACAGATGATTGAGACGAGTGTTTTTAATACACTGCCGAGTACAGACTCAACGGCTCGAAACGCCAAGTGGCCAGCAAAAAACAGCACTAGTGAAGGTATAATAGTTAAGTGTTAATTGGAGACAGATGATTGATAGCAATTACAGTAATGATGAGGCAGGTGATTGCGACGATGATTACGATGAATGATGATGAGACAGATGCCGATGAAGACGATGGTGATGAAGTTTTACATAGCTTAGAAACGGTAACAAAAACTGAGTGATTCAGATGGCAAGGGCAGTGCAACGGACGAGAAATGAGTGACCGTAACAGAGGGCACATGGGGGACACAAGGGCAGGAGAGGGACGGAGTGGAGGGGAGAGGGGAGGGAAGAGGAGGGGAATGGGCGATGTAGAAGAGCTGAAGCTTTTAGAGAGGAACGGAAGGAGGTTAAAGAGGGGACCTGGTCAATGTACAGGGTCAGTTTATTCCAGTGGAGGGTTGCAAGGAGGGAGAAATATTGGAAACGAGATGGGGCACAGAGGGAAGCAGGGACAGAGAGAGATTATCGTATTTACGAGGTATGATTCGGCCAATGGATTTGTTCATAGCACAGAGGAAGAGTGGCCATTGCTGGGAGTGTTGCCTGTTACATATATATTTAATATGAGGGGCACTTATCGATGAATTTGTTTTTATTATTTGCACTTATATACCGCTGCCACCGTAGTATAATTTTAAAAAATCATTAAAGTGTAGATACAATTAGGCAGATGATGATGATGACAGCTGATGTAGCAAACGTGTCACGTGATTTCCCACAATGCACTGTATAGCAATGAGCTTGTTATGGAATTGACTAACACTCGAGTCTGTTAATCACATTTTATTAAGCATTCATCTTTTAAGTTTTTCACCACACGTTTTAAACGTTAAATAAATATTTCTCGAGACTTATACATTTGTAAAGTCACCACGGTTTCAAGAGACCCCGGTAATTTCATGACTAATTATGTTGTCACTGTTTGTATCCATACAAAACTCGCTTCTCCTGTTCTTAAGGTTGCGGAGTAAAAAGTTAACGACTTAAGAAACAAAACCGGATCCTCTCCCATCTCACCTTGATCTACCAACCCTTGATTCACCCAGTCTCTTCCTATCCCCCATTGATCCACCAACCATTCCCATCCCACCATTAATGACTACCCCCACGCCTCCCATCCTTCGCCGATATCCCAAACCCTCTTGACCTTACCTGATCCTCTATTGCTTCCTTTCCATCTCATCGTCATTCAGACACACCTCCCATCCCAACCTGGCCCACCAACCACTCTCATCCTTCCTTGATCAATTCATCCCTCTCCCATCCCACTATCAACCACCAACCCTTACCAACCCTCTTTGATCCACCAACCCCTTCCATGCCACCATCCCACAACATTTCCCATCCTTCTCTGATCTAATAACTCCTTCCACCTCATGGTGATCCACTCAACCTTCTCCCATCCCATACTCATCCACCAACCTCCTTCTCGTCCTGTCCACTACTCCTTCCGATCCCATATAATCCCAATCAACACACTCCTCCAGTTATATTTTGATCCACCAACTCGCCTACCCTACACTGATTCACTCATCTAATAAAATTTTGATTCATGCTCCTCCCATGTCTAATCCACCAACCCCTCCCATACCACTTTCATCCACACAAACCCTTACCATGTGTCTTTGATACACAAACCTCTCCCGTCATTCTCTGGTCCAATAACTCTGCCTGTCTCACCCTGATCCACTCACCATCCTCCGTTCCCATACTAATCCATCAACCATTCTATCACTCCCTGATCCACCCACCCCTCCCCATGCCGGGCGCGAACTCGTAACCCGTGCGTCACGAGCCGGCTGATATAAATGTACAAAGAGCAGCAGTGCGTGCGAAGTAAGGGACTTGGTAACACTCGAACCTGGCACGACACGCGGGGGCTCACAGACCAAACGAGGAAAAACAATTACAACACAAACCACCCTTCCCCCATACACCACACACACCTAAACCTCCCAACCCATAAATTAATAAAATATACATTCCACGTTTATCTCCTTATTTTCCCATTTAATGTGTTTTTGTATTCAGATGTTTAGTTTAAATGTTTCGCAAATTTGTTTCATACGAAATGGAACAAAAGTTGAAAAGTGCACAAAGCAGCATGGACAGACGCATGCTTGGATTTGCACTGAGAATCAGGAAGAGGAGCACGTGGATTAGAGAACACACGCGGGCTAGAGATACCATCATCGTCATCACATTCAGCAGTGGATATACCATGATGATAATAAGTTAGAGACATCACAATGACTGGCAGGAGAAGTGAGTTGGCTTTGGCAGAGCGCGTCATGGCGAGGAGGGTTGGTGGCCGTGGTCGAGACTCACAGCGGAGTGGCAACCAAAGAGCGCGACCGCCGTGGTGATGGAGATTGTTGCATGGCGAGACCGTGAGGGATGGCGATGACGTAGAGAGGCCTTCATCCAGCAGTGGACAGACGGCTGATCATGATGATATACCCACTCAGCCACTAGCACCACGCGGGGAGCGGCCTCCGACCGTCCACTGCCCAGGTAGCCTCGATCAGTGCCCGCATCACGAGGGCAGATTGTTAAACCAGAAACAAAATCCTGACTTACACAAAAAACTTCACTGGGGGGGGGCGGGGGTGGACACCGTTACAGACTTTCTGTGACCACCGGGGACTGTTTAATAGCTTTGAGTGAACCCTTTCCATGAGATTGCGAGGCCCCATCCGGGTAGAGACGGGATGATGAAGCTCACACCGAATGTGACACTTGAGGACTCGTCGAACTTACAATGGCATCTACACGAAGAGGGATCCCCCCCCCCCCCCCAGTGAAAGTGACAGCTCACGAGATTTATTAGGAGGAACTTCATCGAACCATTAAGGTCACGATAAGAGCCGCGACAGTGAACTTGAGGTGCTAGTCCAGAACGACGTGCAACTTAACGTGAGCTCGCGCACTCAGATTCCGCTTCGCCTAAACAAATGAGACGTTTTTGGTTTCTGTCGCTTACTTTACTCGGTATACTTGGCAACACGGACTTTGGGCGTCAATGGTCGCTCACCTAGTTAAACAACGGTAGCTGTTGCACGCTAATTTGACTCACCATCGCCACGAATCTACCATCACCAACATGACCACGAACACCTTCCTGCAGCACCATCGAGCATTGAATGCCCTATCTAGGAAATGCCCTCTCCTGTAGCAAGCATGCCAATCTACCAGATTCACCCTTCCACGAGACGGCCATGCCCTACCACTAGACATGCCCTAACACCAAACATGCCCTGCCACCAGCCATGGCCTTTCAAGTTTTTTGTCAAACATGCCCTCCCACTGCACAATGCTCTACCACTAGATACTTCATTCTACCTGACATGCCTCCCATGAGGCAGACATGCCCTCCCATGAGGCCGGCAGACATGCCCTCCCATGAGGCCGGCAGACATGCCCTCCCATGAGGCAGGCAGACATGCCCTCCCCTACTGGGCCCTGTACCATGTCTCATCGCCACTGCTGGCCTGCGTCTGCTGCGTGTTTGGCCCCATCGCACCTTGGCACAGAATGCAGCATCGGGATCAAACTTTACCCCTCACGTGCCCACACGCACAGACTCCCACTGCACGGGGGTCGGGTCAAGGGTTAGGCTGGAGCTAGGGTTAGGGTCAGTGCACGAGTCATGGATAGGAGCAAGAGCTAGGGTAAGGTTTTTTGAGATTAGGATTCACAGGGCATGAGTTCGGGTGCGGAGGATATATTTAGGGATATATTTAAGGCTCGGGTCAGGGACAATGCATGCGCTAGGAATAGGGTTATGGGGGTTTGAGGGGAAGGGGCCAGGTATACGTTCGGGATTAGGGCTAAGGGTTAGGGGTGAGGTTACATTTCACATTGGGGACAGATCTAGAGCATAGATCTAGGGTTAATGCATGAGTTAGGTTACGTCTAGGATTAGGTCAAGGCATATGTTAGGGTTCAGGGGATGAGGTTATGAGATACGGCTACAGCAAAGGTTAGATTTACGGCTAGAGTTAGGGTGGGACATCTGTGAAAAAGAGCTTCACACATCATCAGATTCCTCCGGTATAATCAAAGAGTTTGATTCTCAGTTACAGTTTTGGCTAAGATTTGGGCCAGACTTGAGCGAAGGGCTCGTGATAGGCTGTAGGCGAGGGTTGGGGCTGGGTCTTGGAATAGAGGAATAGATTGGGTAATGGCGAAGGTTCGGAGAAGATATGAGGGTTAGGGCTCGCTTAATAATTTAACAAGGCAGCAGACATCTGTCGACAAACTTGTCGAAAATACCCCAACAACACTATGCCCCCATCACAAGTTCCCGGTCCGTTGGTATCGCCCGACATTGCAGACAAGGCAGGTTTAGTCTGGGCGATACCAACGGGATGCGAGGGGTGCTGTAACAAGCATAAACACTGCTCGTTCTTGCAGTGCAAATATAATTTCTACCGCAGTTGGTACGAGTCCATAGAACCTCACGGGTGTACACAGGAATGAATGTTGTCACTGAATATTTTCAGCGTCGCGGTTTGACTTAGGAGTAAGGCGTCACGAACAGGGGAGTCGAGATTCGACTCAACGATTCTACCATTTGTAAACACTCATGTTGTGGGAGTAGAGCAGTGGCTGTAAAGGGGGGCACGCGGAGCCAATGAAGCACCGCATTACCCAATCGAAAATACTGGAATCTATCATTCCTTACTCGCCCTATGCGACTCCGCGATGATGGCCGTGTTAGGGGCCATCCATTTAGTGCGTACGCATGGAGGGGGACGGGGGGTTAATCCAAACGCGTTCGCTTACGTATGGGGGGGTCTACTGACAGTGTAGGCATAAGGAACGGGGGGGGGGGGGGGTGTGAAGCCTCGATAATATTTTTTCTACATTGGCCTTCAAATGAGTTAGATAGTCTGGCGGTGGACTATCTGTTTGCGTACAGGGAGGGGAGGGGGGGGTCAAGTTTTGACAGATTTTTGCGTACGAACAAAATGGATGCCCCCTTAGAACTGCTGGATAGCCGTTACATCGTGAACCCTTCCCCCAATACTGTGTTCGGTGCCGACGAGACGCTGACTAATTAAGAACGCGGCGCCCATTAGTCTTAATCTCCCAGCGCAACTCGTCTCAGTGCAACTCGCGTAATACCGGATCCAGACATTAAACACGGGAAGGAGTTAAGATCTCCGACCAGAGCGGCTGCGTCGCATGCAGGCGGAAAGATGGGGGGGAGGGGTTGACGGTTAATTTGGCGGGAAAAGAAAACTACATGAAGCAAAAACATACCCCCTTAAAACGTTTTACGCGAAATACCAGTCACTTCTGAGGGAATATGTTGGATACCGGGGTCAAACGAAGCTTTCCGTATCTCAACAAGCGTTACTGGTAAAAACATCCGGCCAATTTAGGGTTCAGGTTTCCGATTTTAAAGCGGGGTTATGTTAAGGGAGCCGGATTAAAGGCGCTAATTAATTAGCCCCCCCCCCGCCACTCTTTACACGGTGTGGTGAGGTGGGTGTGAGGCAATGTCTCCTCACCTCACTCTTGCCTCAGCCACCGGTACTAACACACACACTTACAAAACCAGCCACTTACACACATACACACACGCGCGCAATAGCGGCATTATCACAAATTTGGTCCACATATTTTGCACAAAATGGTGTTGGGGGGCAGGCGAGGGAATCGGTTTCCATGGAGATGCCCCGTAAAAGGGGTTTTGGTTGGGTCACCCCCATTTCATTCCACATAGGCCCCCCACTTTAGTCTGCCTTGGGTCCCCCGGCCGTCACCAGGCCCCCCCAACTAGGCCCTCCAACCCCCCACCGCTTTACAGCCGAGTCCCTGGTTCATCTGGCCGGACCCCACAAGAATTCCTCTATCTGATCTTGCCAGGAGGTCAAACTATCCCGCAAGGAGGCTTGGAATGTCCCAGCTCCAGGCAGGCCCGGGCTACAAGTGTTGATTAGCCCCGGTAGCGCAAGTAGGGTTGCTATCTGTCCTAGCATTCCCAGGATTGTCCCCGTGTTGAGGAAGCAGTTGCTATCCTGGGAAATCTCCAAACCTTCCCGGGACATTTAAAAGCCCCATTTGTTGTCAGTAGCGTAATAATAACAACACACCACTGTAGACAATGCATTTACATGTAGTTCCCCCCTCTTCCGCTCAAGTAAGACATTCTTCCCATGATATGTCTCGGTTTTTTTTTTACCTTAAAGGTGGCAGCCCAAGGTGAGAGGCTAGACCGGACTAAGACTGTTGAGTCTAGCCCTGATTTCGAACTCAACACACGTTTAGACTGGGCTAGAGCTGTGGGCTCGAGCTGTGGGCTATATCCATGGCCCAAATATACACTCTTGTACCTCTTTTCCACTGATGCATCCGAGGAGAGCCAGCACGGGGCCCTCACGGTACGGGTGGTTATCCACTGGCTCTTTTCGGAGCCGAGCCAGAACCAAACTGCGATGCGCTGGTCTCGCAAGGCACCTGAGTGTGGCTCAGGGCCAAGCAGGGCCAGGGGCGGGGACATAGTCATTCTCGGCGTGCTTTGCGTTAGTCAGTTCGCTTGAACACAGTTTGGGTTCAGCAGTGGAAAAAAACAACCTGAGCCACGCCGGGCTGGCTCGACCATAGCCCCAGCGTGGCTCGGTTTGTACAGTGGAAAAGAGGTAGAGCTCATTTGAGGCTAAACTGGGCTAGGGCTATGAATCTAGCCCTGATTCTAAGCCACCACAACACAACCCTAGACTTGGCCCTTTGGCTGCAGGCTCTACTCACGACCCTGTAACCCAGACTCTTAACTTAGTTCGGCCACTCGTGTGGCCGCCGGGCGGTCCGAGGGGAGCACGTGACCCCCCCCCCCCCCCCAAAGCGACGTGGCCCGTGGCAAGCGAGGCTTGAGGAAGATGGAGGACTGCGAGGCGGCTGCATGCTCCCTCCGAGGGGAAAATGCTTGCGAGAGAAGAAGTGTCCATCTACTATTGTTGCTTCACCGACTAAAAACATCGATATCCTTGCACGCGTCGTACAAAAAGTGAGGGGGGGTCCCCTTTATGGGGGTCCCCGGAGTTTGTTTCTTAGCTTCTTCCACACCTCTTCCTCTCGTTTGCGAATCTTCCTCTGGTCCGCTCAGGCCCCCCGTCGTCGTGACGACAGTGCCTATCCGTCGCACGGCGATGATGATGTTTTCTCAGGGTCGTGAAGCACGGGGAAGGGCTAGAGCCTGGTCGTAACCCCAGCTGTGACCCGAGGAGTCAGGGGTCCCTGAGCGGGGTCGGTGGGGGAGGGGGAGGGAGGGGGGTCGGATCCCTCTCTCTTCAGGGGTCGTCCTCCCCCTCCTCCCTCCCTCCCTCCCAGGTCCTCCCGCCCCTCCCCTCGAGATGGGGTCCACTGCCCCTGTGGGGAATGAGAGGAGGCCAATGTTGATGACATCACCAACATGAGCAGCGATCACAAAGCGAGAACATCTCCATGTCACGTGTCTGCGCGTGTGTGCTGCCTGTGTCCTGCTGCTTGATGGGGAGTGGTGTTGCAGTGGTTAGCGCTGTGCTGTGCTACGAACCCGGTCACCTGGGTTCGATTCTCGCTCACGGCTAACATCGAGTGACATCTCAAACCAGCCACGGGCCTCCCTTTGGTCGGCTCTCCACTTTAAAGGAGTACCTGGTGCGGTGTGCAAAGCATCAACACTAGAGAGACAAAGGCGGCCGGGCATGGTGCTAGCACAACATCCACCCGTGTATGTATGTTGAGCTTCTTTCGCACCGTACGTAGCCAACCGTGCTAATCGGAGGTGCGGGAGTCGCCCTTCATAGGTGCTACTCCTCCCTAACAGCACTTGCCCCAACAGCTTGTGTAGGTTACGCGGGGGATCTTTGTCATTGTGTGCACATACATGAGTGTCGCGTGGGTGAGTGATCTTCGCACTGCACTCACCTCAGCTCAAGCGCTCTCGCCTGGCATCACACGACATCGGGAGGCGATGGGAGAGAGGGGAAAGAAGACACGAGAGAGAGACGGAGGACAGGGAGAGTGTGATCATTCAATTAAATAGGATCCCCCGTTCCACCGCGATGCCTCTCACCCACCGTGTTCGGCACCATTCATAAGATGCTTCTTAATTCTGCGAACACTATCGTAACGCTGAGAGGGGGTGGGCAAACAGGGAAATTCACAACAGGGGACTCCATGGTGAGCCTCTAGTTTGTGTGATAGGGGAACTCACGTGCCATTATACCTAAGGCCTGATTGTAACGCTCTCCGTTACAATCGTAGCTGAAAGCGTAAATGGAACTTACGACATTGCTATCATGTCGTAACTCGCTATGTGCCGGGTCCCTCACTCACCTTCCCGTGCCGCTCCGTCCTGCCCGGTCGGGGCTCACGTCCACGCAGCTCTCCATCTCGTTCACCTCCACTGCCTCCTCCTCGTCGCCCACCGTCACACACACCTCTCTCGAGGGGGGCTGGGGCCCCGGGGCCCCGCACACGCAGGGGTTCGCCTCTTCCCTGAGCCCGCTCGGTGCCCCTCGGTCTGGAGCCCAAGAAGGTCGGGAGAGATAAACGTTCATCGTGATACTACTACCACGCTACTACTACCACGGAACTACTGCCATGCTACTACTACCATGGCACTACTACCACGGCACTACTATCACGCTAGTAATAGCACGCTACTACTGCCACGCTACTACTACCACGCTTACTGGTCACACGACCTTGAATCCTCTGCTCATGACAAGGATGCGATAAAGCGATTGCAGAACGACGCCATTACCTTGTAACTGAGAGACGAGGGGAAACGTACTTTGCCGTGACTTAGCCCGTCATGCGGTTTGTACGATCACGCGCGCCAATCGGTGCAATCGCGACTCACGTTCCACTACAATCGGTTACCGATTCCTGACTTTGCTGAGTGGTGGAGGCACGTGGCCTATAATCCAGCGCTGTGGAGGCGGCGAGGGTTGGTGGATCACCGCACAGATGGGCGTCGAGGAGGTGCCGTACCCTGGCTCTAGAGAATGCAGTACAGCAAACATGTGGACTAATCTGTTCCACCCCTTGCTCTGCTTTCATGCCACATGTAGACACTCGTTAAAGGGTTGAAAATATCTTCATATATAGAAGACCACAGAGCTTGGGCAATTGTTGGTATCACCGGCTACTGCCTTCCCGCTCAGCTGCGTTTCCCCTCGTGCCTCTAAGTTGTTCTCTCTCTTCCAGAGCGAGAGACTATTGTCTGGTGGAGCGTTACAAGTTAAAATTATTCAAATTATACTACATTATGAACAAAAAGGTTTTGCTGGCTGGAGGGAGAGATGAACAGACAAGCGGTCACATCCAAAGGCCGTGTGCATTGCTTGTTAATCGACTGTGAACACGGCTCCAGTGTAGTCGTTACAATAACTCTATCCAGAATGCAGCAGGGGTATTGGAGCGGCTGAGATGTTGATTTAAGGGGAGGTTGAGTTGCTGAGGCATTCAAGCCAGGGCCCTGACGCCACGCAAAACGAGGCGGCCGTCGCGCGCCGGCATCACGGGGAAAAAATTTGCCAAATTCGAAGAATTGCACAGCAGACGACTCAATTGAGATCGCACACACAGCAAGAACATGCCCCCTCCTGTGGAGCTGCTGCAAACAGAGTCTGTGGAGCACAGCAGCAGCAAGCGCTTTCCTGCGTGATGTTCACCACGCGCTGTGAGACTGACAGCGTGAATACCACTCCTACTCAATTATTAGCACTTATTGTTATCATCATCATCATCACCGCCGCTATTATTGCTGCTATTGAAACAGAAGCCCTCGCGTTGCCATGTCGGCGTGACCCCGCGGCTCGCGGTGGAACCTGTGGCGCTGTCGCTGAGCCTGTGCCGGCTCCGAGAGCGCCGCGTCTGCCTCGACGTTCGCTCCGCCAACCACGCGTTGCCTCCTCCTCCTCCTGCTCCGCCGCCGCCCCCCCCCACTCCCTCTCCCCGGGGCTCCAGGTCCGCGGGGTCCAGGGTGGAGCGGGGTCTCGCAGGGTCCAGGTCGCGCAGGCGGAGCCTTGTGGGGTCGAACGCTGACATCGACCTCTTCATGGGGCTCGGGTCCCCTAGGAGCTGGGGGCGGGGGCAGGGGAGGGGAGTTCAGAGATCAGGCGGATCAGGGAGATCAAAAGGGACCAGGGGGAGCTACTGCCCATGCGTGTGCGCCCGTACCTGCGCGTGCGCGTGGTGTAGGCGCGGCATGGAGGAGGCGAGGCCCTGGTGCTCCAGCGCCAGGCAGTACTCGCTCTCCTGGTCACTGCTCCCATCCACCTCGCTCACACCTAGCACCTGCACGGGCACACGTAGCATACCTGTATATACCACAACAACAACAACCGCCATTCGCCACTAACTAGTGGTGACGTCACCACGACGCCTGTGCCAGGCTATGTGCACCTTGAGGCCACATGAAGTGTTGAACGCCTGCTGGCACGAGGTCATGGGGCAGACCCAGATGCCACAGGTCGACTGACTGAGACGACTGGCTTATGCACCACCTGTGCCCCCTACTATGCCAACTTGCTGTGCTTTAGCCACCCAGTGCTCCGCTCATTGTTGTGCGCGTCGCTCCTACGCCCTCCGTTGTTGTTGGAGGGTGACTGCCTCCAACTACTCAGTAGCGTCCTTCAAGAGCCTCCTCCACAGAGGCCGATCTTGACACCGCTGCCCCGAGTAGAGGACTGTCCATCCCTCATGGTGGCACGAGCCAGAGCTGGTCCACCGGACCTCCTGAATACCACAGAGATCCAGGCGGTACTGGTCCAGCTCCCGACAGAAGAGTGGCAGCCTCTCCTCCGCAGTGAGCGTTCGAACATTCCACGTGGCCACACGTAGTGGTTTTTGTTGTTTCTGGAGGAGCCCCGAGGGTAAGGATTCAGTATCCTGGCTCTGCCAAATGGGGTTTGGCCAGGAGACGTCATAGACGCCTGACCTCCCGGGGCCTCCGGCACAAGCTTATATATAAAAATTTGCCGTCGTGGTTTAGTGGTAATTAATTGAAGGTGGAGGGGTTACCGGCCCCTCGCACCCGTCCAGAGCCCCCATTTGGCTGCTGTGGTGGTTACAAACAACATGAAGGGAAAGGCCAATCGGAATTGACCCTCCCCCCACAGCACTGTCCACGACAGCGTTGCCCGTCCGGCAACACACACCTGTATATACACACACCTGTGTACACACACACACACCTGTATATATACACACACGCCTGTATACACACACACCTGTGTACACACACACACACACACCTGTATATATACACACACACGCCTGTATACACACACACCTGTGCATGCACAAAAAGACTAAGATCCCCGGTATAGCCTTAACAGACTGTTGGGGCAAGTGCTGTTAGCAAGCACCTATGAAGGCTGGCACGGCACACGAGGGGATGGGGGGCCAGTGCCACGCATGGCCGCCTTTGTCCCCCCCCCCAGTGGAGATGTTTACACACCGCACGAGGTACTCTTTTGAGGCTGAGTCTACCTAGGGAAGGCTCAGGACGGCTTCAGATAATAGTCACTGCTATTAGTAGCCATGAGCCGGAATCAAACTCGGTTTGTGGCACAGCACGCTAAACACTACACTCCCGCTCCCTACACACACACTCACAGCTGTGTCACCACCATCTCCACTGGAGGTGTGGTCAGGGTTGGTGGGTATGGGGGTGGAAGGGGGTGGGTGGGGGGATCATGCTCCCAACACAGGGAGGGAGAGGGAGCAGCGATGACACTTGCCCATGGGCCACTCACCTCGGAGCATGCGGTGCGAGCAATCAGGGGCACCATGGCTTCCAGCTGTCATTGTGGGGACAGGGAGCAGGGGAGCAGGGGGAGCAGGGGTGGGTGCAGGGCGAACACAGGCAGGGGGATCAGGCAAAGGGAGGGAGGTGGCGAGTCACATGCGTTGGTGCACGGACACATACTCAGGATTCTAACGTCGGTGGCTCGGTATTTGCGGTGCGTTGCAACTCACTGCGATGCACACACACAACATACACGTGCCAGACACAGAACCCCCCGTTATAGCCTTGACGGACTGTTGAGGCAAGTGCTGTTAGCGAGCACCTATTAAGGCTAGCAAGGCACACGAGGGGGTGGGTGGTCAGCACCACGCCCGGGCGGCCTTTGGCACCCTAATACTGCTGTTTACAGACTGTACAGGAAATTCGTTTAAGGCTGAGTCGACCTAAGGGAGGCCCCAGGACCGATTTAAATATTCGTCACTGTTTTTGTTGGTGGGCGGGAATCGAACTCGTAGCACAGTGCGCCAACCACTACGCCACCGCTCCCGACCACGTACACACACTCACACGCAACGCTTCCTTGCCATGACCGTGCCAATGACCGCAATGACTGCATGCACCCCAAATCCGCCCACGCGTGCACGCGTGAGTCTCGGAGGGCGAGGGTGGCGGTGGGTGGGGAATACATTGGGGGGGGGGGCTCGGGGTGCGATGGGGGTCAAGGGCTGATGGGAAGGGGGTACCTGCGTGGGGGGCTCCCCGGGCCCCCCGGCTGCCTCGCTCCCGCGGCCCCAGTCCGGGGTGTGAGGCCGCGTGCGCTGGCACATCTCCTGGGCCCGCTGGGTCACCCAGGAGGGCGAGGCACGCAGGCCCGACTCGCCCGGGCACCTTCGCCAAACACAGCACGCACGCGTCTCTCTCTCCCGCGTCTCTCTCACTCCCGCGTCTCTCTCACTCCCGCGTCTCTCTCACTCCCGCGTCTCTCTCTCTCACTCCCGCGTCTCTCTCTCTCACTCCCGCGTCTCTCTCTCTCACTCCCGCGTCTCTCTCACTCCCGCGTCTCTCTCTCTCACTCCCGCGTCTCTCTCTCTCACTCCCGCGTCTCTCTCTCTCACTCCCGAATGTCTCTCTCACTCCCGCGTCTCCATCACTCCCGCATGTCTCTCTCACTCCCGCGTCTCTATCACTCCCGCGTCTCTCTCACTCCCGCATCTCTCTCACTCCCGCGTCTCTCTCACTCCCGAATGTCTCTCTCACTCGCGCATCTCTCTCACTCCCGCGTCTCTCTCGTGCCCGCGTCTCTCTCAGGAGGGGGGGGGGGCTCTCACAGGCTAGATTGGGGGGCCCCCGTGTCGTCCGAGTCCGGCTCCTGGAAGCGCACGGCGGGGATGGGGACGTGAGGGGCGGGGCCCTGGGGGGACGTGACGGCCCCCACCATGCGGTGGAACAGGGACGAGTTGCGGCCCTGGTGGGGGCGGCAGTGGAGGGGGGGGGCGAGGGAGTGTTGGTGAACGTGTCCGTGTGTAACAAGTGTGCACGTGTGTGTGTGGGTCTGTACGAGGTCGTATGTGTACACGGATTGGAGTGTTCATAGGTGTGCTATATTGATGTGTGCGTTCGCACGTGTGCGTGTGCACGTGCGTGCGCACGTGCGAGTACTCGTGTGCGTGTACGAATACGCGTGTGCGCGTGTGCGTGTACACGCACGGCGTGAGTCGGGGAGGCCGCGCCCTGTGCTCGTCGCGCTTTGCTCGTCTTGTAGAAGTCGAAGATCATGAGCGACGCGTACACCTTGCCCACCGTGAGGGCGTTCGCTACGGGGGGGGTGATGAGAGGATGGTGGAGGTGATGGGGGAGAGAGTGTGTACGCAGAAACGTCAAGACACGTGTACACAGTGAATGAGACGAGGAGGGACACAACACCAAACAGGTTTGTCGTGTCGAGACAGAGGCGACATGGAGACATAGGTAGCCTCAGAGACATCGGACAAAAGAGACTGAAACATTCTCATGGCGACACGCTGATAAACACACAGGAAGCACGCAGATGGGAGATATGGAGAGGCACGTGGAGGAGACACGAACACACACACAGGGAGACTCACACAGAGACACGCGGGGAGGCAGAGAGACACTGGGAGACACGCGGTGAGGCAGAGAGACACTGGGAGACACGCGGCGGAGGGGAGACGCACGCGGGTGAGTGGGCACGAGCAGGTCCAAGGTCTTGGCGGAGAGGTTGGGCCACACGGTCAAGATCTCTTTGCGCAACTCCAGATCCTCCAGCTGCTGGATCAGCCCTCCAGCTGATGAAGTGGAGGGGACGAGGTGGTTGAGGTAATTGAGCGGGCGAGGAGGGGAGAGAAGTGAGGAGAGAGACACGGGGCGGAGGGGTTCAGATTTGCAAGGAAAGACGACAGTTGCTCTGAGACGGGTGGTGGGTGGTGGTTGGTGGTGGGTGGTGATGGTGGGTGGTGGTGGTTGTGGTTGGTGGTGGTGGGTGGGTGGTGGTTGGTGGGTGGTGGTTGGTGGTGGTTGGTGGGTGGTGGTGGTTGGTGGTGGTGGGTGGTGGTTGTGGTTGGTGGTGGTTGGTGGGTGGTGGTGGTGGATGTGGTGGTTGGTGGGTGGTGGTGGTTGGTGGGTGGGTGGTGGGTGGGTGGGTGGGTGGTTGTTGTTGGTGGTGGTGGGTGGTGGTGCCTGCCGTCCCGGAATTTGGAGGCGGGGGTTGGTGGAACACGGAGGTAATTGTTAAACTCCAAACCCGCTCGGCTGTTTTGTTTTCCAGGTGCTGGCAGCAGCAGAGCCAGTGGGGTCGTGAACCTATCTCAGTGGACCTTGGAGTGCTGTCTCTTTGTGGGCGTTGTGCGGGTTCTCTGCTGGTTCACTTTCACACGTTAAATACCTCCAGCAACACCCCCCCCCCCTCACCACAACCCTCATCACCACCCACAGCAGCATCACCATCACCGCCCCCATCACTACCCCTTCCCTCAACCATCACCACCTCTACCATCATCAATAACCGCTGTTCGCCACTAATTAGCGGTGACTTCACGCCGCTTGTGCCAGGCTAGGTGCACGTTGAGGCCGTCACATGAAGTGTCGAAGGCTGGCTACTGGCAGGAGATCACTAATGTGTCAGGTTAGGTGCAGGAGGTCAGGGACAAACCCAGGTGCTATGGGTTGACTGACTGGCAGATGCACCACCTGTGCTCTGCACCCTCCACAATCATCGCCAACCCCATCCAGCACTCCCAACCCCTCCCCCACCAGAGGAGATCTTGATGTCGAGCGCCGTGCGGATGAGCGCCATGAGCGTGGAGGTGAAGTGGACCGTCTTGTCGTCCGCGATCGGCATGTTCATGCGCACCAGCCGCTGTGGGTCGCACGCACACGCACGAGCACACTCACACGTGTACACCCACACACGTGCACACACGTGCACACGCGTGTGCACGCACCGGCACGTGTACACGCACGAGCACACTCACACATGTACACCCACACACGCACTCACACGCACCGGCACGCATACACTCTCACACGTGCACACTCATACTCAGGTCTACTTCCAGGTGTACCCCCCCCCCCCCCCACGTGCACCTGCGTTCCCCACCTCTGACTACAACCGCACAAAACCATGACGACCACAGGAGCCCCCCTCAGCCTGCGGGTAAAGCGGCCACGTCTTTGGGAAGGCTGGCGAACTAGCAGCCCCGCCCACTTCTACATAGCCCCGCCCACTTCAACATAGCCCCGCCCACTTCTACATAGCCCCGCCCACTTCTACATAGTCACGCCCACATCTACATAGCCCCGCCCGCTTCTACATAGCCACGCCCGCTTTTACATAGCCACGCCCGCTTCTACATAGCCCCGCCCACTTCTACATAGCCCCCCCACTTCTACATATCCACGCCCACGTCTACGTAGCCCCGCCCACTCCACGACTATCCCCGCCCACTTCCCAAGTAGCCCCGCCCACTTCCCAAGTAGCCCCGCCCACTTCCCAAGCAACCCCCGCCCACTTCCCAGTAACCCCGCCCACTTCCCAAGTAGCCCCGCCCACTTCCCAGTAACCCCGCCCACTTCCCAAGTAACCCCGCCCACTTCCCTAGTAGACCCGCCCACTTCCCAAGTAGACCCGCCCACTTCCCAAGCAGCCCCGCCCACTTCCCAGTAACCCCGCCCACTTCCCAGTAACCCCGTCCACTTCCCAAGTAGCCCCGCCCACTTCCCAAGTAATCCCGCCCACTTAACAGTAACTCCACCCACTTCCCAGGTAGCCCCCGCCCACTTCCCAGTAACCCCGCCCACTTCCCAAGTAGCCCCGCCTACTATCCAGGTAGCCCCTCCCACTGGTCGAGAGCCCCCGCCTACTACCCAGGTAGCCCCGCCCTCTGCTCGTATCACGAGTCCAGGGTGAGAGCAGAAGAGTTGAACGGGAGACAAAGTTGCTGATGTCCCACAAACAGCTCCATGCGGTGGGGGGGGCAGTGGACACCGGATCAGACTTTCTGTAAGGGGCCGTCCATAAATGACGTCATGCGATTTTGGACGATTTTTGACCCCCCCCCCTCGTCACACGGCGTCACAAAAAGTTAGACCCCCCTCAAATATGACGTCACAAAACTCTGCCTTCCTCCCCCCCCAAAACCATATTTCCATTTTGAAAATAAAACATGCTTCAAATTGCTTTAATCTATTGTCATTGTAGTGCGTATTTAATGTGGCGCTGCACTCTGATGTTGTAGGGGAAAACGTTTATTAAAAAAGTCTATTCGATTAAGTAGAACGTGTTGTCTAAAATTATTTAAAGTTGCGCATTTGACGTCCCATTTCTCAAACCCCCCCCTCCCTCGTCACAAATGTCTGACCCCCCCCCCCCAGGTTCGTGACGTCATTTATGGACGGCCCCTAACCATCGGGAAGTTTGATAGCTACTTTACCTTTTGGATACAATGGCTGTGTTAAATAATAATTAGTAATAATGATATAATCGCTTCGTGTGGGGTCGAGTCAATTTGCATTAATTGGCAACGTGACCACGTGCCAGGGGGGCAGCGCAATTACCGGTGCACGTGCGTGGGGTCGTAAGGGGGGGCAGAGACCCCCGCCCCCACCCCCTCTCACCCCACACCCCCTGCCCCTCCCCCCACTCACTTGTTCAACTGTCAAAACCAGAAACGTGATAAAAATCCGCGGAAGCTCATCGACGTGTGCACGAGTGAGGTCACTGCCACGTTATTTGAGTGCCATAATTCTACGTTTCTCTGTTTCGTCCACAGACTGTGCAGTATAATTAACCAAGTCTTTAAAATCATTCCAGAGGGGGCCCGAGACACACAGCCGAGGCTTGCAACTACAAGGACTGTACAATCGTATTCAATGGCTGTAACCACGTGGCAACTGCAGTGGTGGTGGTAGGATTAGGCGCTGGCTGGTACGGAACTTCCACGGATTTCTATTTCCGTATGTCCATCAAAAGCTCACGTCACGTGACACACACGAGCAGATGTCGGCGGTTGAACACCGAGTCCCACGCAAAACGGGAGGGGCGGAGGGGGCTGGGGGGACGAGGGGAGGGAGAAGGGGGGATTGAAAATGGGGGGGGGGGCACATGAATCCATCAAATACAACACCACGAGCACACAGCCAAGGCACGGCGAAGCACACAGTGACGATTCTATGGGGACCCTGGGGGTCTGTACCCCCCAACCCACGAGTGAACAAGATTACTTCCCTGCCCATCCACAACACAGCTGGCCACGTGTGGCGTCCTCCATTCATAGAGGAGGGGGCACATTGCCGCTCTCCCCCCACCTCTCTTCCTAGCCCAGCGCCTGGCTCCCCTCGTGCACGTGGGCCCTGGTGCAATGACACCGCCTGCACACTCACTCCATAGCTACGCCGCTGCATGCCTACATTAATCGCAACGATTGTAAAGTCCCGTTCATTCATTTATCCGGCAAAATCCCATTGAGTCTCAAGAGCCTCTTGTCAGAACGGTCGTGCTACATTGGGATGTTCGGCCAATCCCATGCCGCGTATCCACGACGACGTATGCCAGCTTGGCCGGCAATCCGGGCCAGCAGCGCCGCACGCACAGCGGCAATCCTCGGCCGTTCTGAAGCAGCCGGGATCGTGGAATCTGACCCGAACGCTTCTAATGCGTCTGTACCCTACACTGGAACCCCTAGAATCGCCAACGTGGGTTGGGGGAGGGGCTAGGGGGGGAGTGGGTACAGCAAGACAAGGGGGTCATGCAGGAGTTTGGTACCTTATAGGCCACGCGCGCGGGACATCTCTTGCCGAGACCCAGAGGAGGTGACATGTGCCTAAGCATCTCATACATGTCTAGATATGAGATACGGCCGCTGTGGGTGGGAGACGGGGGCAGGGGTGGGGGGGGGATTTGGGGGGGCAGGGCGATGGGAGCAGTGTAGGATAAGTCGGGTAAATTGCCCCCAGGGAGCAAGGGGATAGGGAAGGGGAGCAGAGGGATCAAACAGAGCAGATGGTTAAGGGTTAAGGACCCCGGCGTGGGGGGCGGGTCGGGGGGTCACCCTGTGTGGGGGGGAGGGGGGAGACGGGGGAGGGGAGGAAACTGCCTTAGGTGCACGGGGGAGGCGCGGCGCTGGGTCCCCTGAAGGAACCCCCGTTGCCACTGGGGGGCCCAGCAAGGGAGCCCCTCTACGCACCCCCTGGCTCACCCCCTGGCTCGCGCACTCACCCCCCGGACCCAGCGCCGTACCGCCAGGGGAAGCGCTGCTGGGTGGGGTGCGTGGTTGGGGGTGGGTGGGGGGGGGTTCAAGGAGATTCCAGGGGGTTCGAAGGGGTCCGAAGGGGTCCGAGGAGGTCCGAAGGGGTACGGGGCCGACCTTGTATGCGACTCTCTCCGGGCAGCGCCTGCCCAGCCCCGCGGGGGGCAGAATGGCTCTCAACACACGATACATTTCTCCATAGGGGATCCTACCGCTTGGGGGGCCACGGGGTCCGTGGGGGAGAGGGGGGCAAGGAAGAGGGGAGAGGGCAGACACAGAAGACAAGGAGGAGGGCGGGGGCGGCATGGGTGGGGGGTGGGGGGGGTTAGACACAAGACACCGGGTTGGAGGAAGAGACGGGGGGGGGGGGGCTATGGAGGTGAGAGGATTGGGTGGGGGAAGGGTACGGGGTGGAAGGGGAGGGGCCAAGGGGGTGGGAGGTAATTGGGAGTAGGGGTGAGGGGAGGTGAGGAGATGGCGATGGCGTGGGTGGTGAGGAGACGGTGAGGTCAGTGAGCGAAACAAAGATGACGTGCGGCGAGTCCGCTGGGCAATGGGAGAGGTGAGGCGTGGGACAGGGAACGGGGTGGTCACGGCGGTGGCGCTACGCGGTGGGGCGAGCGAGTGCAGGCTGGGAGAGAGCAGCGACTGGGGGAGTTTACGGTCGCGCCGCCCGCCGCGACGGGGAGGGCGAGGTTCGGGACTCCGTGACGCCAAACCCAGCGCGCTCGTCCACAACGCTGGCCACTTACAAGGAAACGTATGTAATAGGCGACGTTTTGGGCGATGGCCCTTCGTCAAGGTAGGTGGGTTCGGGCAGGAACACGTCATCGCTGGAAGGGCACGATGATCCGTGGCGGGCAAGACTAGCTGGCTTGGGGTGGCCTTCATCCAGCAGTGGAATGATCATGGCTCGTGATGGGTATGCAGAGGGAGAACACCAGAGAGAGTGACAGAAGGGAGAGAGAGTCGGGCAGCGACAGTTGGATGGGGGGCAGAGCCCCCCTCCATTGCCATGCTTCTCCGACTGAGACAGAACCGCATTGGGGACGGGGAGCCACCTGGTGACACTGGGGTGGTGAGCGCAGGTGCCGTGACCATAGCTACGATGGTTAGCGACAGGTTGCCCTGGTTACGGTGGTGAGAGAGCGGTTGCCGTTGCTGCGACTGTTGTGACTGGGCTACAGCAGCTATGGTGGTGAGGACTGGTTCCATGGTTAAGGTGGCGAGTGAACGAGCGGTTACCATGGCTACCGTGGTGATGTTGCGGTGAGTGAGCAGTTGTGGTTACATGCATAGAAGTATGTATTTGCTGCAGTTACAGAGAATCCGAAGCGCGCATTGCCGTGGTTACGGGGATTCCCGAGCGAGTATTCCTGTAGCTACGTTGAGCGGGCACGTTGCCATTGGTTATGGCAATGAGCGTGTGAACACAACGAAAGCGCTGCCGGGAGCGAGTGGTTGCCGTGGTTACGGTGGCAAGCCCCGTACCAGGCGGCCGGGTCGTACTCGGCCCACACGCGGATGTACTCGTCCAGGTGGTGCGGGCCCAGGATCGCCGAGTCCCGGGTCAAGTACTCAAAGTTGTCCATGATGACGGCCACAAACAGATTCAGCATCTACGGGGGTGGGAGAATGGGGTGGGGGAGGGGTAGGGGCGGATGAAACAGTGAATGAAAGGGTCGACGAGTGGGCGAGTGGATGAGTGAAATGTGGGTGAATGATTGATTTTGACGAGTATTTAGACGAGTATTCAGGTATGCAGGCTCATGGGTAGTTATGTGGACAATTGGACAAACGTACAGACAGACTAGCAGAAAGCTAGACCAGTGGACAGACATTGAAGCACTTAGATTGCTACCAAACTGTGGACAGGTGGAGAAATTCACAGGTAGATAGACAGATATGGAGACTGATGGGGTGATATGCAGACAGACTGGTAGACAAGCAGACCGGTAGACAGGTAGGCAGGTAGACAGACAGGTAGGATGTAGGCAGGTAGGCAGGTAGACAGACAGGTAGGCAGGTAGACAGGTAGACAGACAGGTAGGCATGTAGGCAGGTAGGCAGGTAGGCAGGTAGGCAGGTAGGCAGGTAGACAGGTAGGCAGGTAGACAGACAGGTAGGCAGGTAGGCAGGTAGACAGACAGGTAGGATGTAGGCAGGTAGACAGGTAGGCAGGTAGACAGACAGTTAGGCAGGTAGACAGGTAGACAGACATGTAGGATGTAGGCAGGTAGACAGGTAGGCAGGTAGACAGACAGGTAGACAGGTAGACGGGCGGACAGGCAGGCGCACCAGGAAGGAGCAGAGGAAGATGAAGGAGACGAAGTAGAAGTAGGAGAAGTCGCTGCCGCACCCCGTGGGGTCGGGGGGCGGCCCCCCCGGGTAGCCCTCGCACGGCTGCCCCGACTTGCAGGCCACCATGATCTCCTGCCAGGCCTCGCCTGTCGCACTCCTGCCCCCGCCGCGGCACACACACGCACCGCATCACACACACACACCCCCCCCACATCACACACACACACGCACCGCATCACACACCCCCCCCCCCCCACATCACACACACGCACCGCATCACACACACACCCCCCCACATCACACACACACCCTCCCACATCAAACACACGCACCGCATCACACACACACACCACCACATCACACACCCCCCCCCCCCCCACATCACACACACACCTCCACATCACACACACCCCCCCACATCACACACACACACCCTCCCACATCAAACACACGCACCGCATCACACACACACACCACCACATCACACACACCCCCCCCCCACATCACACACACACACCTCCACATCACACACACCCCCCCACATCACACACCTCCACATCACACACACCCCCCCACATCACACACCTCCACATCACACACACACCTCCACATCACACACACCTCCACATCACACACCTCCACATCACACACACCCCCCCACATCACACACCTCCACATCACACATACCCCCCCACATCACACACATACCTCCACATCACACACACACCCCCCCCCCCAACATCACACACACGCACCGCATCACACACACACCTCCACATCACACACACCCCCCCACATCACACCTCCACATCACACACACCCCCCCACATCACACACACACCTCCACATCACACACACGCACCGCATCATACACACCCCCCCCCCCCACGTCACACACATGCACCAGATGAGTGCCCAGGTTAGTTGTTGGGTGTTTAGGTGAGTGTCAGGTGAGTGTGCAGGTGTCAGGCGTGAACCCAGGTGGGTGCCCAGGCGAGCTCGCGTCCCTGCAGTCTACCTGAAGAGCAGCATGAGCGCCTGCAGGAACGTCTGGAAGTTGTTGTGGCGGCTGACGGCGTTCTCCTCCACCAGCTTGATGTTACCAAACACCTGCGCCCATCACGTGTATGCACGCACGCACACATGCACGCACACATGCACGCACACATGCACGCACACATGCACGCACATGTACACACGCGGAGATAGAGACAAAGGTGCCCGTATAGCCTTGAGGAAAGTGCCGAGCAGGTCCTGTGCCCATCTCCGCTGGCTCCGATGACGCCGCGAGCCGTGCGAGTGAGCCGGGCGCGAGAGAGGAGCCAGACTTGCCTGCATGCCCACGATGGCGTAGATGAAGAAGAGCATCGTGATGAGGAGACACACATACGGCAGTGCCTGTGGGGGGGGGGGGCGGTGGAGAGGAGGGGGAGGAGAATTGGGGAGATGATTTGAGAGGTAGGATGCTTGGATGTACAGGGTGTTTGAAAAAGATAAACCCAATTTCAAAGCAGTATATTTCACGATGGCAACATGCTACAATTACACGAAAAGTTACAAACTGTTGAATGAATTATCAAATTTTACTAACCATTTTATAAATGCTCTATGTGCCCTCCACCTGCTGTACGGACAACATCGAGACGATTGTTGAATTCATCCCAAACGCCTCTCTTCTCACGTTTTCCTCTGAGCTGCGTGGTCGCCCTGTGCTCTTCCCATTACAGAAACAGCAGCCCGTTTCCTCAAATTGTCGCTACCAACGACGAATGCTCTTAGACATTGGCGGATCAAGGCCAAAACGCCGTTGAAACGCACGCTGCACCGCAATTACGGATTCAGTCTCGCTGAACTGCAGAACGCAAAACGTCTTGTGTTGCGGGGTCAACGTCTTGCGAATGACTGAGGCTAGGGGCAGTTTGTGCGCTGGGAGAGGCATTGAGCAGTAATCATTTGAAACTCTATGCCCCGCCCTCTCTATGCCCCGCCCTCTCTATGCCCCGCCCTCTCTATGCCCCGCCCTCTCTATGCCCCGCCCTCTCTATGCCCCGCCCTTTCAAGTGGGAAGAGTTTCATTCATGGGCAGTTCGTGGTTGCAGAGATATAGCGATTTCAAATCGGGTCTATTTTTTTCAAAATCCTGTATATCGCACCTGGAATGACTGTATGTATGTGTCTGTATGTATGTGTCTGTATGTATGTGTCTGTATGTATGTTTCTGTGTGTGTCTGTATGTATGTGTCTGTATGTATGCGTCTGTATGTATGTGCCTGTATGTACGTGTCTGTGTGTGTCTGTATGTATGTGTCTGTATGTACGTGTCTGTATGTACGTATCTATGTGTGTCTGTATGTATGTCTCTATGTATGTATCTGTGTGTCTGTGTGTATGTATGTGTGTCTGTATATGGGGAGCGGTAGTGTAGCGGCTAGCGCCCTGTGCTACCAACCCAGCGACCCGGGTTCGAAGCGCAGCTGATGATCTGGTAATTGCTGCTCACTATGAGAAGACATTAAAGACTCTGCTGCCTTACCAGAAGATGGGCTGATGTGGTACAAGACAATGTGGAGCCGAGTGGACTTGCCAATGACTGGTACCAGCGGTGTCAATATCAGCTCGTGAATAACGCTACTGAGCAGTTGGAGACAGTCGCCCTCCAGCAACAGCGGAGGATGCAGCAAGGACGCTCACAACAACGACCGGAGCACCGGGTGGCTACAACGCAGCAAGTTGGAGCAGTAGGGAGGATAGGTGATAGGTGGTGCATCTGCCAGTCGTCTCAATCTGTTAACCCATGGCACCTGGGTCTGGCCCGTGACCTCCTGCCAGCAACGAGCCTGCGACACTTCACGCGGCCTCATGGTGCACCTAGCCTGGCACAGGCTCCGTGGTGACATCACCCCGCCACTTAGTGTTGTTGCCGTGTAGGTGCATTGGGTACCTTGAAGGACTGTATGAACGTCCAGAGGAGGATGCGGATCGTGTATCCACGCCGCAGCAACTTGATGAGTCGCGCCGCGCGGAACAGGCGCAGGAACCCGAGACTCACAAAGTCTCCCTGCACGCACAAAGACAAAGATCCCCCACGTAGCCTTTAGCAGGCTGTTGGGGCAAGCGCTTTTAGTGAGTAGCACCTACGCAGGCCGGCACGGCACACACGGACACACACGCACAGCGTCACCAGTCGCAGCACGTGCACAAGGTTCTGCAGGCGTGACAGCCAGTGCAGCGGGTCAAGGTGGTGCGGCGGGCACCACGCACAGGAGGTGGAACGTGAGCAGTGTGACGAGATCTCACCCAGAACTCGTCGACGAGGATGTCGGTGATGCTGCCCAGCACCGTGACGCAGTCGAACACGTTCCACGCGTCGCGGAAGTAGTTCTGTGCAGCGCAAGTGGTGAGGTCGCACAGGTGGTGAGCACTCACTCAATCACTCACCCGCCCACCTGCTTACATGCTCACCCACTCATCTGCCCACTCACTCACCCACTCGTCTGCTCACCTGCCTACATGCTAAGATAAGAACCTGTTCACCCACTCACCCGCTCAACCATTCACCCACTAGCACACTCACCCGCGATGTTCATCTTGATGACGATGATGGCAATGATGGTGACGACGACGGTGACCACGATGATATTGATTCACTATTGATTTCTGGGTTAGGCCATATCATAATCCGGCCAAATCTGTGTCGTAAGACACTCCACCACCCGGCCCAGTTTAATGTCCGTAGCGACGGCAACGATGATGATGATGACATTGACGATGATGATGATGTTGTTGAGGATAATAACGTTGATGATGACGACGACGATAATAACGACGATGACGTTGAGGACGTACCAGCAGGCCGAACGCGAGCAGCTTGAGCAGGCACTCGAGCGAGAACAGGATGGTGAAGATGACGTTGAGGTATTTGAGGACCAGCTCGTACTCGTTAGAGGCGCCGTAGAACTGCGTGGGGGGAAGGGGTGGGGGGGGGGAGACGAGGTGGAAGGCGGGGAGTAAACGACGAGTGGAAGTCGCGTCACGGTCGAGGGTAGTGGTCGCGGTCGAGGATGGGGTCAGACAGAGCAGCAAGGACGGAGCAGGGATGCAGAGAGGGGACGTAAGGTCAAGGAGAAGGTCAGGGCCAGGTGGACTGGCGGACCACGACGAGACATCATTGGGGCCGGGGCAAAGGTCAAGGTTGAGGGGTGGTGACCAAGGGGACGAGCGGTCGGGGCCGGGAGTGGGCGAGTCCCAAGGCGCCCTCCCCCCCCGACCGTCACCCTCGTGTGTCCCCGCACGCCAACCGCTTCTATCACCCCCACACCCCGCAGTGTCCCGGCTCACCTTCATCATGAGCACGAGCGTGTTGAGGGCGATGAGCGCCATGACGAGCCACTCGAAGGGCGGGGACACGACCAGCGTCCACAGACGGTGCTGCATGGCGGCTCGCCGCGCCGGCATGTGGCGCGACAGCGGCCGCGCCGAGATCGCAAAGTCGATGCACGCACGCTGCGGGGGGGCGGGGCGGGGCGGTACGTCATCGCCGACGTCATGTATCATCCTCATGTAACGTCATCATGTAACGTCACGTGTCGTCATCGCGCACCGTCATCATCATTTTTGTCGTCACAGGTCGTCCTTTTGTTTGTCCTAGTTTGTCGTTAAGTTTCTTCTCCTTCCCTTGCACCTCCAATTAGCTGGGTTTGCTACGTACGGTGCATACATACACACACGCCGTGACGCGTCGTCACACATCGTGACACGTCGTCACACGTCGTGACACGTCGTCACACGTCGTCACACGCCGTGACACGTCGTCACACGCCGTGACGCGTCGTGACACGTCGTCACACGTCGTGACGCGTCGTGACACGTCGTCACACGTCGTCACACATCGTGACACGTCGTCACACGCCGTGACGCGTCGTGACACGTCGTCACACGTCGTCACACGTCGTGACGTGTCGTCACACATCGTCACACGTCGTCACACGCCGTGACGCGTCGTCACACATCGTGACACGTCGTCACACGCCGTGACGCGTCGTGACACGTCGTCACACGTCGTCACACGTCGTGACGTGTCGTCACACATCGTCACACGTCGTCACACGTCGTGACACGTCGTCACACGTCACACGCCGTGACGCGTCGTCACACATCGTGACACGTCGTCACACGTCGTCACACGCCGTGACGCGTCGTGACACGTCGTCACACGTCGTCACACGTCGTGACGCGTCGTCACACATCGTCACACGTCGTCACACGTCGTCACACGCCGTGACGCGTCGTCACACATCGTGACACGTCGTCACACGTCGTCACACGCCGTGACGCGTCGTGACACGTCGTCACACGCCGTCACACGTCGTGACGCGTCGTCACACATCGTGACACGTCGTCACACGTCGTCACACGCCGTGACGCGTCGTCACACATCGTGACACGTCGTCACACGTCGTCACACGCCGTGACGCGTCGTCACACATCGTGACGCGTCGTGACACGTCGTCACACGTCGTCACACGTCGTGACGCGTCGTCACACATCGTCACACGTCGTCACACGTCGTCACACGCCGTGACGCGTCGTCACACATCGTGACACGTCGTCACACGTCGTCACACGCCGTGACGCGTCGTGACACGTCGTCACACGCCGTCACACGTCGTGACGCGTCGTCACACATCGTCACACGTCGTCACACGTCGTGACACGTCGTCACACATCGTCACACGTCGTCACACGTCGTCACACGTCGTGACGCGTCGTCACACATCGTCACACATCGTCACACGTCGTCACACATCGTCACACGTCGTCACACGTCGTCACACGCCGTGACGCGTCGTCACACATCGTCACACGTCGTCACACGTCGTGACACGCCGTCACACGTCGTGACACGTCGTCACGCGTCGTCACACGTCGTGACGCGTCGTCACACGTCGTCACGCGTCGTCACACGTCGTCACACGTCGTCACACGTCGTCACACGTCGTCACACGTCGTCACGCGTCGTCACACGCCGTGACGCGTCGTCACGCGTCGTCACACGTCGTCACACGTCGTGACACGCCGTGACACGTCGTCACACGTCGTCACACGCCGTGACGCGTCGTCACGCGTCGTCACATGTCGTCACATGTCGTCACACGCCGTGACGCTTCGTCACGCGTCGTCACACGCCGTGACACGTCGTCACGCGTCGTCACACGTCGTCACACGTCACACGTCGTCACACGCCGTGACGCGTCGTCACACGTCGTCACACGTCGTCACACGCCGTGACACGTCGTCACACGTCGTCACACGCCGTGACGCGTCGTCACACGTCGTCACACGTCGTCACACGTCGTGACACGTCGTCACACGCCGCCACGTTTCACGGCACGTCGTCGCGCGCCGCCTGCGCCCACCTCGTTCTTCTCGAGGCTGCAGTCGGACATGACCTTGTCGCCCTGCTCCTGGAACGTGATGATGATGAGCGCCACGAAGATGTTGACGAAGAAGAAGGGGAAGACGATGAAGTAGACGACGTAGAAGACGGACATCTCCATGTGCGCGCCGGGACG